>NC_135987.1:13946663-14161663 GCF_053455715.1 Rhinoraja longicauda
TCCCTCTCTCTCGCCCCCCACCTCTCTCTCTCTCTCTCTCTCTCCCTCTCTCTCTCTCTCTATATATATATATATATATATTCTGCATCTCTCTCCCTCTCTCTCTCTCTCCCCCCCCCTCTCTCTGCCCCCCTTCTCTCGCCCTCTCTCTGCAGTCCGCTGTTGGTCCAGGACTGGCGAGAGGGGAGAGTGGTTGTGCAGGAAGGCTTGCAGACACTTTGTGCAGCGCACTGGAGAAATAACTTCAACACATTGTTACTTTGTCCAAAAATATATATATTTTTTGTTAAACTGTGACTGAGCGCTGCCATTTCACCCTGGCCAACATCATTCAGAAATCTAGTGTCACACGGGCGACCCGGCCCTGGGCTGTTGGTGTTGAGATCAACCACTGGCAAAGAGTGAAGCTGCCCAATGAAGGGAGAGTCTTGCAGTTCATGGCGATGTTAACATCACCGGGTTAAATATAGGTTGACCCCTGGTGTGGATGAAAGGCAGGAGAGTGAGATGGTCCACTGTGTGTGGAGCCGCCGTGACTGTGGTTGGCATGTGAAGGGTTTCATCTAATCTACTCTTAAGATTGAAGATGTGATACTGCAAATGCAGGCAATGGTTACTGAAACTCACACCCACTCTCCTGTACATCTGGAGCCTGGATCCTCACTAACCTTTGTCTAAGTGCCCCCTTGTACATAACCACACAGACACACACTCTGGTGTGTACTCACACCCAAACCCAGTCACTATCCCTTCCCTTCTCTATCTCACACACACACACGTAATCACACATGCACTCACACACACATGTAATCACACATGCACTCACACACATGCATGCACACGCGCACAAACACATGCATGCACGCACACACACACATGTAATCACACATGCACTCACACACACGCATGCATGCACACACGCACAAACACATGCATGCACGTACACACACACACATGTAATCACACATGCACTCACACACACACGCATGCACACACGCACAAACACATGCATGCGCGTACACACACACACGTAATCACACATGCACTCACACACACGCATGCACACACACACAAACACATGCATGTGTGTGCACGCACACACACACTGTGGCACAACCATGCAGAAACCTAAGGAGTTGTAATGAAAAGCAGAACGCTGGAACCACACAGCAGGATAGGTAGCATTCTGATGTTATATAGTCATACAGCAGGCCCTTCGGCCCACCATCCCCATGCTGACCATCGCTCGCCGATTCACACTAGTTCTGTTTTATCCAAATTTTGCATTCACTGCCTACGTGCCAGGGGCAATTTACAGTGGCTAAGTAATCCACTAACATGCACGTCTTTGGGATGTGGGGGGAAACCCAAGCAGTCACGTGCCAAACATACAAACTCCACACAGACAGCACCCAAGGTCATTATTGTACCGGTGTCTCTGACACTGAGGCAGCAACTCTCTGAGCTCCACCCCTGGTAGATAAATTGTTTCCCTCTCTACAGAAGCTGTCTGGTCTCCTCCAGTATTTCCAGTCTAGTGTTTCCAGTATTTCTGCTGGTTTCAGACACCAAAGTTTCTTTGTACCTTTCAAGGGATTTGCAGCTTTTTGGATACAAATGCTTTAATGCATTGCCAGGCAAATGAGTTGAACGTGGTGCATTTTTTGAAGTCGGTCAGAAGCTGTGGGTTTTGCCCGAGCAATGAATGGCATTTACCTGTGGGGGATAGGATGTGGTCTCCCATCCTTGCAAGGATCGATGGTCTTCGAAATCTGAGGATCTAGTAGATCTGAGTGACTGAACATCAAATATGCTGTCTCCAGTGTTTTTCCATGCACACGTACTCCGAGTTAAACCTTGAATGATTCACCAGCCCCCACTTGTTAATTGACTAGAAACTATGTTCTGGAAATGGAGGAGGCATTTCTGGAGAATAAATTGTAAAATTGTTGTGACATAAATAGTGCGTTATAAGCCTGGTAATATGATCAGATTATCTCTCCCCCTGCACTTACTTTAACGTTGATTATCTTTCTTCACGGTAAACAGTTTATTGAATTTTGTGAGTCAGGTTTTTAATTTGAAATTGCTTGTAAACGTCCAATCAACGTTGAAGATGATGGATACCCATAACTCTTGCAAATCCTAGTTTCCCATCTCTTAGCACCTTTTGTATCCTTATCCTTGTGCCTCCCATCCACCCTTCCCCGATATTGTATCACTCCAATCTCACTCTTTCCCCACATACACCCCCCCCCCCCAGGCTTGCTCTCTTCCTGATTCTCTCTCGTCACTTTCTCATTCTTCGCCGTTACGTTCCCCTGTCTTCTCTCTCTTCATTCCCCGCACTCGTTTCCGATCTCCTCCCCCCAACTTTGTATCCCCTTTTCCCATCTCCTTGCTTCTCCCACCAAACTTCCCCTGTCTCTCTTACCTGCCCCCTTCCACTTTCCCACTTTCTTCCCACTCTCTGCTCCTCTTTCTCCCTCCTCCTGCCTTAACCCCCACCCCCTCTCCCTCCCTCCTGCTCATTCTGGAGGTCTGGTTGGTTTACTGGGTGTTATACCCGAGATCTCCACTCTGTTACTGGCTTGTGTCCTGGAGACTGCAAGCAGCCTGGAGCCAGTGAGATCTGTCAATTCTTAATGGACATTGTTCATCCTGCAGGTCCCCTGGATGGCTGCTGATTACACGCCCTCATTGCGCAGTTCCCGCATCTTTCTGTATGTTCAGAGATCAAACAATCAAGGAAAACAACTTTAAAATCTATCTGTTTTATTTTTTAACCAGTGTATATATATATATATATATATATTTCATAAAATGCTGGAGTAACTCAGCAGGTCAGGCAGCATCTCAGGAGAGAAGGAATGGGTGACGTTTTGGTTCGAGACCCTTCTTCAGTCTGAAGATTTGTACCAGCATCTGCAGTTATTTTCTTACACTATGTGTGTGTATATATATATATATATATATATATTAAAAATTTAGGAAAATATTTTATATTATATTTGTGTGTGTATGTATATACACACACTTCAAATACTCATATTAATAGTGTGTGTGTGCATATATAATATATATATATATATCTCCCATTCGTCACCCATTCCTTCTCTCCTGAGATGCTGCCTGGTTAAAAAATAAAACAGATATATATATGGTATTTTAAGTGAGTGTACACACACACGTACACACACTTCAAATACTATATATACTTATATATTATGTATACTTACTATATACACACATACACACAAATAAATACTTCAAATACAATATATATATATATGTATGTGTGCGTGTGTGTGTATTCAAAGAGCTTGAAGCATTTGGCCTTTATCTAGAATTTGTCTCCTAACCCGGTCCATCATTCATTGCCCTCTCTTGGTGTCCTGTGTCAACTGACAGTGTGGTCAGTTTTTGGTATTAAATGTTCCCAGAGATTTGTGGCGTTCAGTGGAAAGCTTGAGGGGGGAGGGGACAGTGAGCTATGCTGATGGAGGTAGGTTTAGAGGAGTTGGCTGTGGCATGGCTATGTTGGCACAAACAGCATGTGCATGGTGCAAAAATCTGTGCAACCTCTTGCAACAGACAAGCAACCAGCTCGCACTTTAAATCCCATCATGATAAATGATGACTCAAAGAATTTAATCTAAACTTTATTTGGATAATGGTTGATTTATTGATGAAATACTTGGGTTGGAATTAATGTGATTGTACCTGTTTTTTTTATAACACTGTCTATTTATTTCTTTAATACCGCTTGGGGAGATGCATCAGTGATTTTTGTGTGGGTTGATATTTCTTTGTGTTCTTCGCTCTAACTGGAGTCTCAGAGTGGTTATTCAGCACAGTGTTGCACAATGGTTAATGGGATGAACTAATGGCATTGTCCCCAGGCCGCTGAACTGTGTAATGATGTACCACTACACCAGCAAAGTAAACAGGAGCAGCCACTCTCTGATTAGTTGATCTTGAAGTATTGGTAACGGAGGCAATAAACATGTAGACTTGGTGCCTTGAGAATGCGCAGCCAGTTTACTGGGGATATCTGTTCATTGCTGGGCAGTTTCAGCATTTCTGAAATGGGACTGCACCTAGTTATAATTAGAAATGTCTCCACTTCAAGGACTCGAAACGTCACCCATTCCCACTGCCCATCCCTGAGTTACTGAGTTACTCCAGCATTTTGTGTCTATCTTCGGTGTCAACCAGCAAATGTAGTTCCTTCCGGCACACCTCGTTATAATTGTTGTTTCAATGCACTATGATGACATTTTCAAGAGAGATTTAGATTTAGCTCTTAGGGCTAAGGAAATCAAGGGATATGGGGGAAAAAAGCCAGAACGAGGTACTGATTTTTCAGTCTGAAGAAGGGTCTCGACCCGAAACATCACCCATTCCTTCTCTCCAGAGGTGCTGTCTGACCCGCTGAGTTACTCTAGCATTTTGTGTCTACCTACTGATTTTAGATGATCAGCCATGATCATATTGAATGGCAATGCTGGCTCGAAGGGCTGAATAGGCTACTCCTGCGCCTATTGTCTATGTTTCTATGTTTCTATTATCGTCGGCTCTGTTTAGAAGTGAATGGATTCTTTAAGGCTAATTCCCTGAAGAGATCAGAGGCATTGGGACCGCTGAGCATTTACCACCAGGTGGCACTTCATGGCTTCCTGTCAACCTTTCTACAGAGAGCACCGTAGTGACATCTAGAGGCCGGAGAAAAACCTTTCAAAATTCAACCCCACCCCCTATTTACATTCTGAAGAATGGCCTTGACCCATCCCTTCTCTCCAGAGATGCTGCCTGTCCCGCTGAGTTACTCCAGCTTTTTGTTTCTAACTTCGGTTTAAACCAGCACCTGCAGTTCCTTCCTACACATTCCAAAACATTACATGTCCTTTCTCTCTCTTGCTACTTGGCCCGTTGTAAGTTATTCCAAACTTCAAAACGTACCTCCACTGGTGGAAAGAAATGCAGCCTTTAAACAAGCAAATGAATGGAGAAAAGGCCCTACAATTCTATAGCAACTTTCTAATCACTTTCAAAACGTCACAAACAATTGACAAGCAATGAGTAGTCACTGATGACAGACACAAAACGCTAGAGTAACTCAGCAGGTTAGGTAGCATCTCTGGAGAAAAGGAATAGGTGACTTTTTGGGTTGGAATCCTTCGTCAGACTCAGAGAACACCCTAAAGAAGGGTTCCGACTCGAATTCTCACCTAATACTCCAGCATTTTGTGTCTTGTCTCCAATATAAACCAGCATCTGCAGTTCCTTCATACACAATGAGTAGTCTCTGTTGCATTCTATGGACTGCAAGAGTCGATGGGTGCAGAGCAAGCTCACACAAATAGAAATGATGAGTTAATATGGATTCAAGAAGAACTGCAGATGTTACAGTCTTCAGGAAAACACACAGTGCTGGAGGAACTCAACTGGTCAGGCAGTATTTGTGGAGGGAAATGGACAGATCCATGTCAGATGGATCCCTTCTTCAGACTGATTCTAAAGAAGGATACCAACCCCAACTGTCTATTCCTACCACAGGTTCTGCCTGACCCGCTGAGTTCCTCCAGCACTTTGTGTTTTGATGAGTTAATATGTTCTCGAAAAACTGATTGAGGCATAACGATTGCCAGGAAAACTGCAACGAATCCCTTGCTCGCTATCTAAGTAATGGCCGAGAATCTTTTGCTTCCACCCAAGCAGACAGGGAGGGGACTAAGGAGTAACACCCTGCTCAATCATAGCTCTTCGGTGGTACAGTACTCTGAATTACTGCACTGGAGATTCAGCCTTGATTCAGCCTTTAGTTTAGTTTAGAGATACAGTGCCAAAATTGGCCCTTCAGCCCACCAAGTCCGCACCGACCAGCAATCCCCGCGCACTAACACTATCCTACACACACTAGGGACAATTCACAATGTTGCCAAGCCAACTAGCCTACAAACCTGTAGGTCTTTGGAGTGTGGGAGGAAACCAGAGCACCTGGAGAAAACCCACAAAGGTCACGAGGAGAACATACAAACTCCATGGAGACAACATCCAAAGTCAGGATCGAACCCGGGTCTCTGGTGCTGTAAGGAAGCAACTCGACCGCTGCACGCACATCTCAGGATCTCCTGTTTACCTTGTGTTCTCAAGTCTCCACAGTGGGATTTGAGTCCAGAACAATGAACAGTACATAGTAAGAAGAGTAGGAGCTTGGTAAAAGTAACCATGAGAATTGCAGAGGATTAAAAGACAGCAGAGAAGAGCATTGGTTTGGTCATAAAATGCTGGAGTAACTCAGCAGGTCAGGCAGCATCTCGGGAGAGAAGGAATGGGGTGACGTTTTGGGTCGAGACCCTTCTTCAGACTGAGTGACGTGAATGGGTGACGTTTCGGGTCGAGACCCTTCTTCTGTCTGAAGAAGGGTCTCGACCCGAAACGTCACCCATTCCTTCTCTCCCGAGATGCTGCCTGACCTGCTGAGTTACTCCAGCATTTTGTGAATAAATACCTTCGATTTGTACCAGCATCTGCAGTTATTTTCTTATACTATTGGTTTGGTCATGCCTAGCTGTATTGATCGTGCTTCCAACTTTTTTGGTGGAAGTTCCAAAATAGTAGAACTACGCCCAAAGGCTGCCTTTATCTTAAAAGGAGTGAATGTTTTAGAGTTGATGTTATTAAACTTCAGAGTTGTGTTAGGAGCCTTGCAATGTATCAAGTAGTATTTGAGACTGATGTTGTAGGGAGTATATTAGAAAAGGGGAAGACTCCTACACTTGTAAAAAAAGTTGATCTATTTTTCACATAATAGGTATCAGTTTATTCATAGTGCCTTTATGTTAATATGTGGCAGTGTTCCAACTCATGACCCACAATTATTTGGATTTGTGTGTGTGTGTGTGTGTGTGTGTGTGTGTGTGTGTGTGTGTGTGTGTGTGTGTGCGCATGTGTGTGTGTGTGTGTGTGCGCATGTGTGTGTGTGTGTGTGTGTGTGTGTGTGTGTGTGTGTGCGCATGTGTGTGTGTGTGTGTGTGTGTGTGTGTGTGTGTGCGTGCGTGCGTGCGTGCGTGCGTGCGTGCGTGCGTGCGTGCGTGCGTGCGTGCGTGTGTGTGTGTGTGTGTTCTCTTTCAAAACAATGGTTTCTTTATTAAAGACGCAGATAATTTAATTTCGTTTACTTTAGTTACAGCGTGGAAACAGGCCCTTTGCCCACCGAGTCCTCACTGACCAACGACCCCCATGCACTTACACTATCCTACACACACTAGGGACAATTTACATTTATACCAAGCCAATTAACCTACAAACCTGCACGTTCTTTGGAGTGTGGGAGGAAACCAAAGATCTTGGAGTAAAAACCCATGCAGTTCACAGGGAGAAGGTGCAAACTCCGTACAGACAGCACCCGTTGTCAGGATCGAACCCGGGTGTCAGGCAGTAGCTCTACCACTACGCCACCATGAAGTTAATTGTAAGCATGCTCGTAAAGCTACAGGAGCTAGTTCATGTACATACAATGTATGGTACAAAATCAGGCCGTTCATATCATATATCATATCATATATATACAGCCGGAAACAGGCCTTTTCGGCCCTCCAAGTCGGTGCCGCCCAGTGATCCCCGTACATTAACACTATCCTACACCCACTAGGGACAATTTTTACATTTACCCAGCCAATTAACCTACATACCTGTACGTCTTTGGAGTACATTGGGACATTGGACATTGGGACATTGGAGTTCAGCCCAACTAGTATTCATACAAGCCCCCTTCCCTTCTGTCTTCACTTCACCCTTTGTGCTCATCCCTCTGGCCCTCTCTCCCTTGTGCATCTATCCAGCTAATTATCTCCACCGATCCATCTGGTGGCGTATTCACACTTTGCATTCTCACCATGCTTTGTGGAAAGATTTCTTCCAAATTCCCAATTGGATTAATTAGTGAGAGTCTCATACTTTTGGCCCCAGACTTGCTCTCCCTGGCAATTACTCTTGCTGGCTGGTGTTGAGAGATAAAGGGGTTTCACTTGAGCCGGCAGTGGGCAGAGAGAGTTGCCTCGAGTCCCGCAAAAAAAAAGCTTATCACCTGTACCTCGGAACAATGTGACAACAATCTAAACTGCACTTGAGAGGTAAAGGGGGTGGGGGTTGATTGGCAGATAAGAGTCGGGTTGGGAAGGGACGGGAGTCTAGGAGGTGATAAGTGGAGAGTAAAAGTCTGCACGTCGTGGAACCTGAAAGGAAAGGAAGGCCGAGGCTCGAGAGATTGTAGATGCTGGATCCTGGAGTGAAACACGATGCGCTGGCAGAACTGAGCGGGTCAGGCAGCAGCTGTGGAGGAAACGGATAGACAACGCTTCGGATCGGGACCTTTTGTTCAGAAGTTCTGTAGAACAATCCCGACTCGAAATGCCATCTGTCCGTTCCCCTCACAGATGTTGCCTGATCCACTGAGTTCCTCCAGCACTTGTTTACGGCTCTGGAAAGGTAGGGGAAGAGTGGAAGGAAATATAGAGGGATGATGGCAGATGGGAACAATGTGGAAGTGGGAGGGGAGAAAACCAATGGCATAATTGTCAGGACTATCCCTGGGCGGCCACGGTGGCGCAGCGGTAGAGTTGCTGCCTTACAGCGCTTGCAGCGCCGGAGACCCTGGTTCGATCCCGACTTTGGGTGCTGCCTGTAAGGAGTTTTGTATGTTCTCCCGGTGACCC
This sequence comes from Rhinoraja longicauda, assembly GCF_053455715.1. Taxonomy (NCBI): domain Eukaryota; kingdom Metazoa; phylum Chordata; class Chondrichthyes; order Rajiformes; family Arhynchobatidae; genus Rhinoraja; species Rhinoraja longicauda. The sequence continues at coordinate 13,955,384 of NC_135987.1, forward strand.
GCGTGTGTTTTCTCCAGGATCTCCGATTTCCTCCCACATTCTAAGGTTTGTCAGTTAATTGGCGTGGTGTATGTGTAAATTGTCCCTGGTGCGTGCAGGGGATCGCTGGTCGGCACGGACTCAGTGGGCCGAAGGGCCTGTTTCCGTGCTGTATCTCTAAACTAAATTAAACTAAACTAGGCATTGATTACTTGGCATCAGCTTGGCAATCGCTGTCTGCCGTGGGAGAGGAGGAGTGGTGGGGGAAGAGTTATGATGGTGCTGGAGTTAACTATTACTTTCCTGAAATAGATAGCACGGTTGATTCTGGGACATTGATGAGCCTTTGCGCGTTTTCCTTGCTGGTTATGTGCTAACAAGGTCACGCTGAAATGACCTTTCTTTTGAGGGTAGTGGCCATTTTGTGTCCATCTCGAGAAAACCCACGCAGTCACGGGGAGAATGTGCAAACTGTGCGTTGAAGCGTTGAGCTGAGAATGAAAGTGTGCGTTAGTGAGTGTGTGTGCGTGTGCGCGCGTGCGTGTGTGTGTTTTAAGGTTGTAAACAGAGCAAGACAACCTACCACCCCCCTTTCTCCCTACCCCCTGTCCAAAGATTTCCTTTGATCCCAACTGCAGGATCTATAAAACCCACCAGGATAAGTGGTTCAGTGCTTCAATGTAAAATGACACCGAAGCACTGGAGAAAATAAGAGGAAGATTTATAATGATGATTCCAGAAAGGAGAGGCTATAAAATGTAAACCAGCCTGGACTTTCTTCCCCAGTGAAAAACAGAACAAAGTTGATTGATTAAATGCCTTTAAATTGTCAGAATTCTTTGATAAGTATGGAGATAGAGCTTCACCAGTGGAGAACGTCAAAGCTAGAAGGCAAAGTATAAAATTGCTGGTAATAATTTCAATCAAGAATTCAATGTGGCGCAGCGGTAGAGTTGCTGCCTTACAGCGCCAGAGTCCCGGGTTCGATCCTGACTACGGGTGCTGTCTGTATGGAGTTTGTACGTTCTCCCCGTGATCTGCGTGGGTTTTCTCCGAGATCTTCGGTTTCCTCCCACACTCCAAAGGCGTGCAGGTTTATTTGTTAATTGGCTCAGTATAAATGTAAATTGTTCCTAGTGTGTGTAGGGTAGTGCCAATGTGCAGGGATCGCTGGTCGGCGCGGACTCGGTGGGCCGAAGGGGCCTGTTTCTGCTCTCTATCTCTGAACTAAACTAAACTATCAGCTAAACGTTGGTACCAGGGTCTGACTGAACAAATCAGCCTTCACAGGGAATGACTGAGGTGGACAGTGTGGATGCATCTCAGGGAGTACCAGGTAAACAAGCATGAGAATAGCTCTGTGAGGAGGCAGACAAGGTACACTGGGAGACCCATTTTTGTGGTGTTAATACGATGGAAACCATGCCTCGGAGTGAAGGAAGGGTTACCATCTGAGGTTTTCTACAAGGATGTGCCTAGCAAAGAACTGCAGATGCTGGTTGATAGCAAGGATAGACACAAAGTGCTGGAGTAACTCAGCGGGTCAGGCAGCATCTCTGGAGAAAAAGGATGGGTGATGTTCCGGGTCAGAAACCTACTTCAGACCTCTGAACCTCTGAAGTAGGTTCCATCCCGAAATGTCGGCCATCCCTTTTCTCCTTCATGCCTGTTGACCTGTGTGTGTAAGTAACCCTTCAAGGGCCATCTGTTCCAATAGCAACACCTTGTGCTGAACTGGGCTGTGAGAGCCAGCCTTTGTCCTGATGCATTGTGTAGCCTGGTTCTTGGTTCATGGTCCTCCAAAATATTCCAAATGGAATTCAAACTCGAGGTGGCAGTGAAGAAGGATCTTGACCTGAAAAGTCACCCATTTCTTTCTCTCCAGGGATGCTGCCTGTCCCGCTGAGTTACTCCAACATTTTGTGTCCATCTTCGGTGCAAACCAGCACCTGCAGTTCCTTTTGCCTGCTCCAGTGAGGAAGGGTCTCGACCCGAAACGTCACCCATCCCTTCTCTCCAGAGATGCTGCCTGTCCCGCTCAGTCACTCCAGCTTTTTGTGTCTAACTTCGGTGTAGAACACCTGGCTCATGGTGTAGGCCTCATTACAATGGGGTATGGGAGTGGAGTGAGGGAGGTTGGGGGGGGGGGGTGAAGTGGTGCATTTTGACAGTGCGAGTGTGGGAACTCTCACAGGGCAGGGAGGCGATGGCAGCTTGAAGCTCTGATGCTGGGCAGCACTGAGGGAGTGCAGTACTGTCGGAGGTACTTTGGATGGGACAGTCAGTGGCTGCACACTCTCAGACGTACTTAAACAATCTCACGGCCGGCATTACTTCAAGGAGACAGCAAATTATCCTGACCAACATCCAACCTCTATAGACGTACAGGTTTGTAGGTTAATTGGTTTGGTATCAATGTTAAAACTGTGCCGAGCGTGTGTTGGATAGTGTTAATGTGCGGGGATCGCTGGTCGGTGCGGACACTGGTCAGCTGAAGGGCCGCGCGCTGTATCACAAAAACTAAAACTACTAAAAAACATCACCAAAGCAGATTATCTGGTCACAATCACATTTGCTGCTTAAATCACAGAAGGTCCTTTTGTGTATTAAACAGCATCTAGGGTTCTTTGTTTCCACACTTGCTGTTTGTCGTACATATGTTGCCTTGCTTCCTACAACAGTCGACCACACTCCAGAGAGTGCTTAATTGACCTGAAAGCAGTGCATTGCGATGGAATGGGTGGGAATGTGGGAGTGGTGGGTGACATGAAAGGTGCACCAGGAATGTAAGCTTCCTTTTATCTCCGATTCACTGAATAATCGGCAAACATGAAAAAAAAGGGAATCAGACACCCAGTGGATGTTTTGGTTTAGTTTAGTTTAAAGATACAGTGTGGAAACAGGCCCTTCGGCCCACCGGGTCCGCATCGAACAGCGATCCCCGCACATTAACGCTACCCGACACACACTAGGGACAATTTACACTCATACCAAGTATATTAACCCAAGCCAATTAACCTGTACATAGACACAAAATGCTGGAGTAACTCAGTGGGTCAGGCAGCATCTCTGGAGAGAAGGAATTGGTGACGTTTTGGTTCGAGACCCTTCTTCAGACCTGCACGTCTGAAGGAAATGTGGGAGGGAATCGAAGATCTCGGAGAAAACCTACACGGTCACGGGGAGAACTGGCAAACTCCGTACAGACAGCACCCGTAGTCGGGATCGGACCCGGGTCTCTGGCGCTGCAAGCGCTGCAAGGCAGCAACTCTACCGCTGCGCCACCGTGCCGCCCTAAGGATGTATTCTAAGTAACGTTTGTAGGAAGTAGGAAGTACCACCCTTACGTTCACATTCTACAAGTTATACAAATTCACATTCTCCCACTTTGCAGCCGATTTTCACGCATGCCCTTCACGCAACGCACTCCATGTTTCTTTGTGGTCAGGGATGGTATGGTTTTCTCAGGCATCCTCGGTTACTTTTTGTCCTTGGCTTCTCCTTGTGCTGTTCTCCCTCCCCTTTGCAACCCTATCTGTCCTCCCTCTCCTCTTGAGCAAACAGAGATTGCTTTGTGCTCATCAAGCTCGTTGTGAGAGCGGGGCGGGCAGATTTATCATCAAGACGCTGTGGTAATTGCCAGGGAGGAGTCGCTGGACACAGGGAATGGATAATTGACCTAATGGCCTGGGTGGAACTGTAACTAGCTGCCCTAGTGTGTGTAGGATAGTGTTAATATGCGGGGATCGCAGTTCAGCGCGGACCCGGTGGGCCAAAGGGGAGTGCACACGTTGAAAGCTGCACGTCATGTCAAATTCTCTCTTGCTCCATTTTAACGTTCTAATTTAATTTGTCGGCAAGTACAGAGTTTGCAAACCATTACAATTACGTGTTATTTTGTTCTTCTGAACGTAATGCCAGCAAAATCATCAAAAAAAACAACTGAAAGGAGCAAATCTCAGCAAGACTTTTAAAAACAAGCTTGATGAAGGCTTGTTTCTGTCCAGAGCCATATAAAGCCTCCAGGAAGCTCTGGCTCATGAAACAGTTGGAGAGGCCTAGTGATTGGTACGCTCCCCTTTGGCCCACCGGGTCCGCGCTGAACTGCGATCCCCGCATATTAACACTATCCTACACACACTAGGGACAGTTTACACTTATACCAAGCCAATTAACCTACATACTAGTAAGTCTTTGGATTGTGGGAGGAAACCGAAGATCTCGGAGAAAACCCACGCAGGTCACGGGGAGAACGTGCAAACTCCATACAGACAGCACCCGTAGTCGGGATCGAACCCGGGTCTCCGGTGCTGCAAGCGCTTTAAGGCAGCAACTCTACCGCTGCGCCACCGTGCCGCCCTAGTTTAATTTATTGATGTTACGTGTACAGATATACAGAGAAGCATTGTTTCGCATGCTATCTAGTCAAATCAATCATGAGTACAATCACACAGAAGTGAAGTGAATAATAGTAGATCTTCTCCTGCGACAGCACATAGTTGCCAAGACTAGATTAGATGGGACATCTTACTCGGCAAGGACAAGTGGGGCCGAAGGGCCTGTTTCCATGCTCTGTATCTATGAATCTAAGCTCGCACATCATCTTAAACTCTCAAGTCTCTGAAATCAAGGCTGATCTTGATTTGCAAAAGACAAGGATAGAGGGCAATATTGGAAAGTCAGTGGTGTGGTGGCAGTGCTTAGAACTGTTCAACCCTCCCACTCTCTTCCCCCCCACCTCCCTCTTCATCATGTTCCTCCGTTCCTTTCCCCTTCCAACTTACCCTCAGACCACCTTTGCCATCCGCCTGAATGGTCCTTGTGTGAGTAAATCCTGGGTGAAACAAAACTCCAGAATTTCCTGCTTTATCAGTAAATATATTCCAGTTCTGGCTGTAGTCCTATTCTCCCATCTCTGGTAGCAATTTAGCATTTAATATGCCAACACTATTTATAACTTTTAACGGTCTCTCTGTTTTTTGTTTGTAAAAAAAAGAGCCATATTGTGTTTCGACTCCAAGTGGAATACATAGCATTTTGTTTCTCCTCTGTGAATCTTTGCACATTCTCTCAAATGCCTCTTATGGATTATGGAGGCCACAACTAAGGGCAGGTCTCTACTGAGATGATTTGATCATTCCTCTCGCAGTCAAAGGCAGCGGCAACATTTCTGACTTTATGCACAGAATTTGATGACTTGTGTCCTCGACTGACTGCATTTCAGTCTTCGGAAATCACCTTGCTTTTATTGGGAGAAGTCGTTTCGAAGAGAGAACCGGAAATGTGTAGGATAGGAACACACCAGTGATTGAGATACACCACCTGGTTCAGTGGTTGCCTCACAGCCTGGTTCGGCAACTCAAATACCCAGGAATGGGCAGCACAGTGGCGTATCCGTAGAGTGCCAGGGACCCGGGTTCGATCCCGACTACGGGTGCTTGCCTGTACAGAGTTTGCGCGGCCTCCCGTGACTTGCGTGGGTTTTCTCCGAGATCTTCGGTTTCCTCCCACACTCCAAAGACATGCAGGTTTGTAGGTTAATTGGCTTGGTATAAATGTTTAAAAAATTGTCCCTAGTGTGCGTGTGGGATGGTGTTAATGTGCGGGGATCGCTGGTCGGTGCGGACTCGGTGGGCCGAAGGGCCTGTTTCTGCAAAGTATCTTTAAACTAAATTAACTAAACTAAACAAAGGAGATTACAAAAAGTGGTGGACACTGCCTGGTCCTTCACGGGTACTGACCTCCCCATGTTTGATCCCTTTGATTGCCTCCCTGTCATCAATAGGAGACACTGCTTCTAAAAGGCAGCCAGCATCATCAAGCACCCACACTAACCCTGGCCATACTCTCATTTCACTCCCACCCTCGGGAAGTGGCTATCAATCCCACCATTGAAAACTACAAACTCCAACAAAACTGTTTCCAGCTGTAATCAGGCAACTGAACAGTCCTCTCATCAGCAGGAGTGATGTTCTGACCTCCCATCTACCTCATTGGAGACCTTTGAACTATCTTTTATTGGACGTTATCTTGTGCTATTTGTTTTGTCCTTTAAATGTGCACTGGATGGCTTGATTGGAATCATGTACAGCCTTCTTCCACTGGATAGCATGCAAACAGAAGCTTCTCATTATAACCTGGTACATGTGACAACAGTAAACTAAACTACATTGCACAAGGGACTTTAGGCTCTTGTTTTGTTTTGCATTATATTGTTTTTTTAATTGAACTTATTTTTTGTTTATTTATCATGTTATCTCTTGAGTTCTACGTTTACTGTTGCTGTTGTGCTGCTGCAAGTACGAATTTCATGGTTCTGTTTTGGTATATATGACAATTAAAAACTCTTGACGAATGAAGAGAGACACAAAATGCTGGAGTAACTCAGCGGGACAGGCAGCATCTCTGGAGAGAAGGAATGGGTGACGTTTCGGGGCGAGACCCGACACTCTTAACTATTGAAGATAGTCACTAACTGCTGCCTGTCCCGCTGAGTTACTCCAGCATTTTGTGTCTTATCTTCGGTTTAAACCTGCATCTGCAGTTCCTTCCTACGCACTCTTGACTACTGACTCTTGAATGAAAGAATGAATGAATGAATGAATGAATGAATGAATGAATGAGTTTATTGGCCAAATATGCATAAACAAGGAATGGTGTTCACTATGCATTTACAACCACAGCCATTTTCAACTCATGAGCATCTTGCAAAGTGGGACAATAGGTTTTCAGATACAGCAAGCAACACAGTGGCATAGTGGTAGAGTTGCTGCCTTAGAGTGCCAGGGGCCTAGGTTCGATCCTGACTATGTGCACTGTCTATACAGAGTTAGTACATGTTCCCCGTGACCTGCGAGGGTTTTCTCTGAGATCTCCGGTTGCCTCCCACACTCCAAAGACACCTGCTGAACACCTGCGCTCGGTCCGCATTAACCAAACTGATCTCCCGGTGGCCGAGCACTTCAACTCCCCCTCCCATTCCCAGTCTGACCTTTCTGTCATGGGCCTCCTCCAGTGCCATAGTGAGGCCCACTGGAAATTGGAGGAACAGCACCTCATATTTCGCCTGGGCAGCTTGCAGCCCAGTGGTATGAACATCGACTTCTCCAACTTTAGATAGTTCCTTTGTCCCTCCCTTCCCCTCCCCCTTCCCAGATCTCCCTCTATCTTCCTGTCTCCACCTATATCCTTCCTTTGTCCCGCCCCCCTGACATCAGTCTGAAGAAGGGTCTCAACCCGAAACGTCACCCATTCCTTCTCTCCCGAGATGCTGCCTGACCTGCTGAGTTACTCCAGCATTTTGTGAATAAATCGATTTGTACCAGCATCTGCAGTTATTTTCTTACACTCCAAAGACGTGCAGATTTGTAGGTTCATTGGTTTGGTATAAATGTAGAAATGTTTAAATGTAAAATTGTCCCTGGTGTGCGTAAGGTGGTGTTAATGTGCGGGGATCGCTGGTCGGTGCGGACTCGGTGGGCCGAAGGGCCTGTTTCTGCGCTGTATCTCTAAACTAAACTAAATTCATGAGCATCTTGCAAAGTGGGACAAGTGGGTTTTCAGGTGGGATGTAGGAGATTGCAATTTAAAGGAAGAAACTGCAGATGGTGGTTTAAACCGAAGATAGACACAAAAAGCTGGCACAGGCAGCATCTCTGGAGAGAAGGAACAGGTGACGTTTTGGGTCGAGACCCTTCTTCAGACTCTTTATAGTTCAAACAATTTATAGCTCCTTTTCAAGTATCAGTGAAGTGATGGGAAGATCCTTTATCGTCTTGTCTGGGCTGAGGAGGTGCAAGGGTCATCTAAGTGTGTCCACCAATGCCTGTTCTTGCCTGAGGGTCCGTACCGGTGTGTCAAGGAATGAACTGTTGTGCTGGGATTTGTTCTTGGCTGTTTAAACCAGTGATCATTTGATGAAAGTTTCCTGTTTTTTTACAAGTGTTTTCGAGTGAGGCCACCAATGGGAAACAGAATGACAACATAGATTTCTTCATAGCTGTAAAGTGACATTTAATTAAATTGACATAGGAAGGAACTTGTTTAAAGATTTTCCAATCACTTGCCAGGTATGGTTGCCAACTGTCCCTTATTAGCTGGGACATCCTGTATTTTGGGCTAAATTGGTTTGTCCTGTACGGGACCGCCCTTGTCCCATATTGGGCCCGGGGGGCACTGTAGGCCCAGACGCTATAGGCCCAGACGCTATAGGCCCGGATGCTGTAAGTCCGGACAGTGTAGGTCCGAACAGTGTAGGCCTGAACAGTGTAGGCCCGGGCACTGCCTAACGGAGGCTGCCTGGCAACCCGCCTCCCGGCCCGGGCGGCCGCCATTAGTGGAGCGGGAGCACGTGGCCGCTGGCTGGGTGAGGTCACGTGGGGCACGGGGTGGTGATGTCACCTTGTCCCTTATTTGGGAGTGAGATAGTTGGCAACCCTTATTGCCAGACCACGTGAGGCTGTGTGGGAATGTTGGGAACTGTCCACACCTCTTCAATGGCAGTTTATTGTCACAAGTACCGAGGAACAGTGAAATACATTTTTGATCACAGTTCTGTAGAAATATCACTATACATAAACAGAAGAGAGACACAAGTTGCTGGAGTAAGTCAGCGGGTTGGGCAGCATTTCTCGAGAAAAGGAATAGGCGAGACCCTTCTTCTTGACCCGAAACGTCACCTATTCCTTTTCTCCAGAGATGCTGCCTGACCCGCTCAGTTACTCCGGCATTTTGTGTCTATCTTCGGTGTAAACCAGCATCTTCAGGTCCTTCCCTACTCTATACATAAGCAGTTAGATACACGTTAGATAAGCAACTCAGATGCAGTGGTTGTATTAGTGGTTGTATGCTGAGACCGTATGCAGCCTCGCCAGGTTTGGCACCATTTTCACGTCCCAGTTGTCGTAAGTGCAGGGTTCTTGACCTGAAATTTGACCTGAAACTTCATTTCTGATTCAGGTGCCCATAACAGATTGTTCTCATTAGATTAGCAGAGTGGTAAAGGAGAGGTACAGCAGCAGAACCTAAGCCCAAAGCAACGTGAAATGTCTTTTGTACGGGATCACATTGAAGCTTTTATGTTCTCTTAGCTTTGAAACCTAGATGAGCCTGGGGTATTTTGTAACGACAAGGCAACATGTTTACAGCTTTGCAGTGACTTAAGTGCATCATTACGGAGAATTGCACAATGAAAGATCTTGCGAAAGTGGGGAAGATTTCAATCTCATTTTGAATCCCCCCCCCTGCATCTTGCACATGCCACCACCCTTTCACTCCATCCCAATTTGCAACTCTTGCCATCATCTTTGGGTCTCTAATCAGAGAATTCTCTGGAATTCTCTGCCTCAGAAGGCAGTGGAGGCCAATTCTCTGAATGCATTCAAGGGAGAGCTGGATAGAGCTCTTAAGGATAGCGGAGTCAGGTGGTATGGGGAGAAGGCAGGAACGGGGTACTGATTGAGAATGATCAGCCATGATCACATTGAATGGCGGTGCTGGCTCGAAGGGCCGAATGGCCTCCTCCTGCACCTATTGTCTATTGTCTATTGTCTATCAGGGGAGTATACTTTGTTTCTGGTTATCCTAGTCACTATCACCCATTCCTTCTCTCCAGGGATGCTGCCTGACCCGCTGAGTTACTCCAGCATTTTGTGTCTAACTTCGAGTTAAACCAGCATCTACAGGTTTTTTCCCCTGCACATCTAAGCCTGCACGGTGGCACAGCTGGTCGAGCTGCTGCCTCACAGCGCCGGGGATCCGGGTTCAATCCTCACCTGTGTGAAGTTTGCACATTCTCCCCGTGACCGCATGAGATTTCATCGGGTTTCTTCCTACATCCCAAAGATGTTTGGGTTTGTAGGTTAATTGGCCTCTGCAAATTGTCCCTATTGTGCAAGGAGTGGTTGAGAAAGTGAACTAATACCGAACTAGTGGTGAAAGATGATTGATGTTTTGATGTGGACTCGGTGGGTTGAAGAACCTTTTTCCATATTGTATCTTTCCATTCAATTTAATTCATTTGTGCAAGATTCCTTGACAGGTCTTAGTCCAGATTGCTATAGACAATAGACAATAGGAGGAGGCCATTCGGCCCTTCGAGCCAGCACCGCCATTCAATGTGATCAAGGCTGATCATTCTCAATCACTACCCCGTTCCTGCCTTCTCCCCATACCCCCAGACTCCGCTGTCCTTAAGAGCTCTATCTAGCTCTCTCTTGAATCCATTCAGAGAATTGGCCTCCAATGCCTTCTGAGGCAGAGAATTCCACTCTGAGGCAGAGAATTCCATATCAGGTTCTAGCTAGCCATCCAACAAATATTTTTCAGACCCCCTCTCTTAAGTTAGTAAGATTCACAAAGACATTGGGATAACTTATCGTGGCAGAATTCCTCACATTTTTTCGGCCTGAACCATGTGCATGTGCCTGAAAGATCCTCACTGTCCTTCAGCAACTCATTCCATATACCTACCACCCTCTGTGTGAAAATATTGTCCATCAGGTCCCTATTAAATCTTGCCCATCTCGCTTTAAACCTGTGGCCTCTGGTTCCTGAATCTCGTACCCTGGGTAAAAGGCTCCCTGCATTCACCCTACTTAGGGTGGCATGGTGGCGCAGCGGTAGAGTTGCTGCCTTACAGCGCTGGAGACCCGGGTTCAATCCCGACTACGGGTGCTGTCAGTACGGAGTTTGTACGTTCTCCCCATGACCTGCATGGGTTTTCTCCGAGAACTTCGGTTTCCTCCCACACTCCAAAGACATACAGGTTTATAGACAATAGGCAATAGACAATAGGTGCAGAAGTAGGCCATTCGGCCCTTCGAGCCAGCACCGCCATTCAATGTGATCATGGCTGATCATTCTCAATCAGTACCCCATTCCTGCTTTCCCCCCATACCCCCTGACTCCGCTATCCTTAAGAGCTCTATTTAGCTCTCTCTTGAATGTATTCAGAGAATTGGCCTCCACTGCACTCTGAGGCAGAGAATTCCACAGATTCACAACTCTCTGACTGAAAAAGTTTTTCCTCATCTCTGTTCTAAATGGCCTACCCCTTATTCTTAAACTTGTAGGTTAATTGGCTTGGTATAAATGTAAATTGTCCCGAGTATGTGTAGGATAGCGTTAGTTTGCGGGGATTACTGGTCAGTGCGGACTCGGTGGGCCGAAGGGCCTGTTTCCGCGCTGTATCTCTAAACTATAAACTATCTGTTGCACAATAACCTTTGCATCATTCTGCTGTTTTGCATCTGTTTTGCAGTCTATCACTACTGTGTGCTGTTGACTTTGTGAGCTTCATGTGAACAAGCAAATCATTGTCCCCTGGTGTATATGACAATAAACTCATCTGAATCTGAATCGGGAAGGTGATTCCAGGGCTGATAATTGACACGTTGCTTAACTGGGAACGAGTGGATCAAGCAGAGATGATCTGTGAAGGAGACCAGATGCAAGCTGTTCTTTTAGGCTGCAAGTCCCGTATGAGCTGATGTCATAGGAAGGAACTGCAGATACTGGTTTACACCGAAGATAGACACAAAATGCTACAGTAACTCAGCGGAACAGGCAGCTGAGTTACATTTTGTGTCTGTCGTAGAATCTGTTACTACAGTGACCGCAGTTCTAAAGTACATTATTGGGTATGAAGTGACACAGTGGTAGAGTTGCTGCCTTTACAGTACCAGACACCCGGGTTCGATGCTGACTACGGGTGCTGTCTTTGTGGAGTTTGTACGTTCGCCCAGTGACCATGTGGGTTTTCTCCGCAACCACAGGCTTCCTCCCACACCTCAAAGACGTACAGGTTTGCAGGTTATTTGGCTTAGGTAAAAAATTGTTCATTGTCCCTAGTGCGTGGGATAGTGCTGGTAACAGAGGGATCTGTTTAGGAATTAACAGTTGTACAGGGCCCTAGTGAGACCGCACCTGGAGTACTGTGTGCAGTTGTACAGGGCCCTAGTGAGACCACACCTGGAGTACTGTGTGCAGTTTTGGTCTCCAAATTTGAGGAAGGATATTCTTGCTATTGAGGGCGTGCAGCGTAGGTTTACTAGGTTAATTCCCGGAATGGCGGGACTGTCATATGTTGAAAGACTGGAGCGACTAGGCTTGTATACACTGGAATTTAGAAGGATGAGAGGGGATCTTATCGAAACGTATAAGATTATTAAGGGGTTGGACACGTTAGAGGCAGGAAACATGTTCCCAATGTTGGGGGAGTCCAGAACAAGGGGCCACAGTTTAAGAATAAGGGGTAGGCCATTTAGAATGGAGATGAGGAAAACACTTTTTCAGTCAGAGAGTTGTGAATCTGTGGAATTCTCTGCCTCAGAAGGCAGTGGAGGCCAATTCTCTGAATGCATTCAAGAGAGAGCTGGATAGAGCTCTTAAGGATAGCGGAGTCAGAGGGTATGGGGAGAAGGCAGGAACGGGGTACTGATTGTGAATGATCAGCCATGATCACATTGAATGGCGGTGCTGGCTCGAAGTGCCGAATGGCCTACTCCTGCACCTATTGCCTATTGTCTATTGTCTATTGATCGCTGGTCAGCACGGTCTCACGCCGAAGAGGCTGTTTCAGCAGGGTCCCCCTAGTACGCCTTTCGTCTAAATCTAATTAAAGTCTTTTGGAAGCCCGGAGGCTGTTAAAAGTGCTGTGAAACACAAGTCTGTTTTCTTGTGCTAAAAAAGAAAATTGCATTTCCAGTGAATATGCCACATGGAATTCGGAGAAAGTAAATCCCTTTCTCGTAGTTTTCCTTGCTACATACAATGTTCAGGAGGTGTTTGCCTCGGTACACCTCAGCTACACAGAAACTCGGCATCAAAAGGCACACATGTCACATTTCAGGGCTTTAAGGAGATCTTGCCCCCTCTCCCTCTAGTTCTTTCAGCCACCAATTTGAAAAGAAAACCTTCGTGTTTTGCTTCTCGCTAGCATTTTGGCGAATGTTTGTGATTTTCTGGCCGTTTCAGTCGGCTGGAGGCTCGACTCAGTTTTGTCCTCCGACCCCATGAGGTCGCTTTGTGCAGTGGAGTCCACCCCCCTCTTGTGAAAGATTCCTTTGGCCTTTGTTTCAGCAGGCATCTGCAAGAGGGACGGGATGGAAAATAAACTCACTGCAGGGGGTTAGATTGTTCTCTGGCGGCTCCTGCCAGACTCTGCCTCTCTTGCCCAGACACGCTGTTAAAACACAAAGCATTCCCTGGACCCGCCTGTTGCAGGAGGAGTGACTGAGACACAGCTGACAGGACAGTATCAGGCCTGGGGTGGGAGGTGGGTGGGCATTGAAACCCACCGCCTGATAAGCTGTGGAGAAGCACGGCATTTCATTTACCGCTGGGCTTTGTTGGGTTTGCCGATGCTGGTAAAAAATGAAACAGGCACAAAGGTTGGTGCACGGTGGCGCAGCGGTAGAGTTGCTGCCTTACAGCGAACGCAGCGCCGGAGACTCAGGTTCGATCCCGACTACGGGCGCCATCTGTACGGAGTTTGTACGTTCTCCCCATGACCTGCGTGGGTTTTCTCCGAGATCTTCGGTTTCCTCCCACACTCCAAAGACGTACAGGTATGTAGGTTAATTGCCTGGGCAAATGTAAAAATTGTCCCTAGTGTGTGTAGGATAGTGTTAATGTGCGGGGATCGCTGGGCGGCGCGGACCCGGTGGGCTGAAGGGCCTGTTTCCGCGCTGTATCTCTAAATCTAAATCTAAAAAAATCTAAAAGTGGTGGAGTAACTCAGCGGGTCAGGCAGCATCTCTGGAGTACTTGCTTGGAACAGCTGCCTCCACTGTAAACGCCAAAGCGCAGTCCCCCATTCCTGCCACCTCCCCACCACCAAAATAAACTCATCAGATCACCACAAGCACTAAAGTTTTAGATTTTTTTTTAAATTCATTTTTAGAGATACAGTGCAGAAACAGGCCCTTCGGCCCACCGAGTCCAACCCAACCAGCGATCCCCGCACATTGACACAATCATACACACACTTGGGACTGTTTACAATTATACCAAGCCTATTAACTTACAAACCTGCATGTCTTTGGAGTGTAGGTGGAAACCCGGAGCACCCAGAGAAAACCCACGCAGGTCACAGGGAGAACTTACAAACTCCATACAGGCAGCACCCACAATCAGGATTGAACCCGGGTCTCTGGCGCTGTAAGGCCTCAACTCTATCACTGCGCCGCTGAGCTGCCCAAATGTGGGGACTCTCTGATAGAGAAAACACAGTTGTCCATTTGCCTGCATTCTCCCACAAGCTGCATTGTGATCTGATTACATCATTGTTTTGAAGATATTTAGACTTTTCGATGTACGGTGTGGAGACAGGACCAAAGGCCCATTGACTATTGTAGTGACCCTGTGCCTCTTGTACACTGATATTGCAGCAGGTTTGCTATCAACGTACGATTCTCACCATATCAGTTCTGAGACCAATCTCTAAAATAGTGTTGAAGATTGACACAAAATGCTGGAGTAACTCGGCGAGTCAGGCAGCATCTCTGGAGAAAAGGAATAGGTAACATTCCAGGTTGAGACTAGGGTTGCCAACTGTACCATATTAGCCGGGACATCCTGTATTTTGGGCTAAATTGGTTTGTCCCATAGGGGACCACCCTTGTCCCGTATTAGGCCCAGGGGGCGCTGTAGGCCCGGACGCTGTAGGCCCCGGTGCTTTAGGCCCAGACGCTTTAGGCCCCGATACTGTAGGCCCAGACGTTGTAGGCCCCGGTGCTGTATGCCCGGACGCTGTAGGTCACGACAGTTTAGGTCCCGACACTCTCGGTTTCCAACATTTTAGCTCCAGGCAGTGTAGGTCCGGAGGCCCGGGCACCGCCTAACAGAGGTTGCGTAGCAACCCACCTCACGGCCCGGGCGGCCACCATTGGTGGAGCGGGAGCACGTGGCCGGTGGCTGGGTGAGATCACATGAGGTGCGGGGCGGTGACGTCACCTTGTCCCGTATTTGGGAGTGAGATAGTTGGCACCCCTAGTGGAGACCCTCCTTCAGACTGAACAACACTACATTGTCCTATCATGGATCATACAGAACATCATCAGACCCTTCGGCCCAACTCGTCCATACCAATCAAGAGGCTCCATCTAAGCTAGTCCTATTTGCCCGCCTTTGCCCCGTATCCCTCGAAACCTTCCCTGCCCATGTAACTTTCCAAGTGTCTTTTAAATCCTGTTATGGTACCATTAATCTTGGGTGGCGCAGCGGTAGCTTACTGCCTTTTAGTGCTCGCTCGTGGTGCTAGGAACCTGGGTTCAATCTCCTGGAGCTGTCTGTACGGAGTTTGTACGTTCTCCCCGTGACCACGTGGGCTTGCTCTGAGATCTTCGGTTTCCTCCCACACTCCAAAGACGTACGGGTTTGTTCGTAAATTGGCTTGGTGTAAATGTAAATTGTCCCCAGTGCGTGTCGGATGGTGTTAGCGTGCGGGGATCGCTGGTCAGCGCGGACTCGGTGGGCCGAAGGGCCTGCTTCTGGTAAACTAAACTAAAAAGGTACCTGCCTCAACTACCTCCTGCATTTGTTTTCTTAACTAACATTGTGACTTAAGATGCAACATTCCCTGGAAGATTGTATAACAGCAGTTTTATGTTTGTGCATAACTTTATTCACCTTTGGGAAGCCGAGCAAGTTCTGCTATTTTCCCCGCAGCGGTACATTCCAGGGGACTCGTAGAGTATAAGCAATTTGCAGGAGAAAAGAACCCATTCATACCGTCATATTCCATTGCTCAGTGGAGCCATTCAGACTCATCCAACTTTCAAGCTCTCTATGACCCTGTAGATATTTTTCTTAATTTCTAAAACAAACTTTACATTAGAACATCAAAGCTCAACGAGCATGCTTTAAATGTGCAAAGAGTTTTTGTCTCTACGCCTTTTTGAGACAGCGAATTCTGGACTTTACATCTTTGGGCAAATGTAAAATTCCCTAACTACCCGCCTCCCAAGATTATCACAACTCTGTGCATCTGATTACTGACCACTATACGAGGAAGATCTGGTTAATCAAATTAATCCAAATTTTTTATTTTTTTAAATTACAGGCCTGGTCTCATCATCATCGTAACACGAGGTCAAATCACACCCTAGGAACTGGGGAGTTTAATAGTTAATGAAATAAAGTTGAAATTTTTAAAGCTACCCATTGCTAATCGTGACATTGAAACCACCAGATTGCTGTGAAAAACTGATCAGTTTCACGTAGGCCAGGAAATCTGCCATTTACAGCCTGGCTTACCCATTCACACGCACTCTGAAGCAGCTGGGCCATTTTAAGCAGGGCTTTTAATGCTGGGCAATAAACACTGGCCTTGTTTCCAACGCCAGAAATAAATGAAACGGTGTTGGTGCTTGTTTGTATTTCAAAGGGTCAGTAAAGTTAAATGGAGGACTTCATAAATGTCTGGCCAACCCACCATGGCTTAAACTAGTTCGGTGTGGTTTTGAGTAGTTAGTCTCTTGAAATAATTTAAAGGGAGAGACTTCATAAAGTGTTCATGAACACCATTCTGCTTTAGTTAAACATTTTGTTCAAGATGGCCGCGCCGTTGTGTTTGACTGCCTGCCACTGTAACTTTCTTTTTTTTTTCCTAATCAGATGTGCAGCACTTTGGTCAACGTGGGTTGTTTTTAAATGTGCTATACAAATAAAATTGACTTGACTTGACTTGACTTAAACTTCTAGTATAAGAAAATAACTGCAGATGCTGGTACAAATCGATTTATTCACAAAGTGCTGGAGTAACTCAGCAGGTCAGGCAGCATCTCGGGAGAGAAGGAATGGGTGACGTTTCGGGTCGAGACCCTTCTTCAGACCTTCAACTTAAACTTCTAGAACACTTAAACTTCTAGAAACACTGACAGTAGGCGTTTTGCTATATTTTAATGCAGGCTACTTGAAGACAATCCTGACCCGAAATGTCACCTATCCATGTTCTCCAGGGATGCTGCCTGACCTGCTGAGTTACTCCAGCACTTTGTGTCTTTTCTTTGTGTAAACCAGCATCTGTAGTTCCCTGTTTCTACCACTTGTAAACAATCCTGACCCGAAACGACACCTATCCATGTTCTCCAGAGATGTTGCCTGACTCGTTGAGTTACTCCAGCACTGTGCGTGTTCTTTGTTTTGTAAACCAGCATCTGCAGTTCCTTGAGTCCACAGTTCACTTGCATTGGGAGGAAGGACACAGAGCAGGAGTTGCTGACATCCTGTTGAAGGAAGGGAACACTTTGCAGCCTTCACCCATAAGTGAAAAATCAATATGCCTTGGAGCTTTCCCACTTATTACACAGAACTGGAGTAATGACTGAGATTTGAATCCCATGAATCTTACAGGAATGGGTGCACAAGTCTTAGTTATTTTCATTGTTAACTGATCGATACCTTTCATTTCCCAAAGTGAGTTGACACAAAATGCTGGAGTAACTTCTTCAGACCCGAGACGTCACCCATTCCTTCTCTCCAGAGATGCTGCCTGACCCGCTGAGTTACTCCAGCATTTTGTGTCTACCTTCGATTTTAAACCAGCATCTGCAGTTTTTTATTCCTACATTATGTCTCAACGTGAGTCCATTTCAACCGTAAACCCATAGAGAACGTGGAATGCAGGGAAGGGAGCCACAAAGGCAATCTGCAGAGCTGAAGACCTTGGGCTGGTGACTGATGGCCATGAAGAAGGGTTAGGCCATGGCCGTTTTTACAGGGAGGATGCACGTACAAAAGAGAGCAGGCCTTGTGCATTGTAGGTCTTCATGGATTCAAGTTGCTGGAAGAGGGAGCAGGCAGTGTGGTGTACAGACAGGAGAGTTTAGGGGAGCTGATTTTATCAAAGGTGGGAGATGGAGGCGGGGGAATATTGCAATTAGGAAAACAGATGAGTATCTCAGCAACAACGGAAGAAGCGGAAGACTGAGCCAGCACCGACATTCAATATGATTATGGCTGATCATCCAAAATCAGTACCCCGTTCCTGCTTTTTCCCCATATCCCTTGATTCCATTAGCCCCAAGAGCTACATGTATATCTAACTCTCTCTTGAAAACATCCAGTGAATTGGCCCCCATTGCCTTCTGTGGCAGAGAATTCCACAGATTCACAACTCTCTTTGTGAAAATGTTTTTCCACATCTCAGTCTTCAATGGCCTCCCCTTTATTCTTCAACTGCGACCCCGGATTCTGGACTCCCCCAACATCGGGAACGTTTTGCCTGCAGGTCTGCTCAAGATTCCAGCATCTGCAGTCTCTTGTGTCTGTCTCGATCTTGCAGTGCCGTACCAGCCTTATAGAGTCATAGTTATATATGTACATCACAGAAACAGGCCCACTGAGTCTGCACCGACCACAAGCCATCAATTACACAAACCTTCATGAACCACATTTTTAATTGTCCCCTCATTCCCTTCAGATCTCCTCAGCTGTCTACACATTAATGGCAATTTACAATGGTCAATTTACCTGCACGTCTATAGGATGTGGGAGGAAACTGATGGACTGAGGAAGCTCACACGATCACTGTGAGAACGTGCAAACTCCACACAGACAGCACCGGAGTTCAGATTGAACCAAGGTCACTGCAGCTATGAGGCAGCAGCTCCATTAGTTGTGCAACCCTGTAACCTTTTCTCAATGGCACGGTAGTGCAGCGGTAGAGTGGCTGCCTTACAGCACCAGAGACTTGGGTTCAAACCTGGCTACAGGTGCTGCCTGTACGGAGTTTGTACGCTCTCCCCGTGACCGTGAGGGTTTTCGCCGGGTGCTCCAGTCTCCACCCACACTCCGAAGACATTGAGGTTTGCAGGTTAATTGGCTTCTGTAAATTGTAAATTGCCCCTAGCGTGGAGGATGGTCCGAGTGTACAGGCTGATCGCTGTTCGGCGCAGACTCGGTGGGCCGAAGGGCCTGTTTCCACGCTGCGTCTTTAAAGTCTCCAGTCTATAGTCTTTGCCTGGGGTGATCCTGGCTTGATGCCACTCCTCAGTCTGTCCACCTGCATCTGGCACAGCTCAAACCGGGGACACTTGGTTTGGAGCGGACTGCATGGTCTCTTTCACTGATGGTCACCTTTCCTTACAAGTGGATCTATAGACAATAGACAATAGGTGCAGGAGTAGGCCATTCGGCCCTTCGAGCCAGCACCACCGTTCAATGTGATCATGGCTGATCATTCTCAATCAGTACCCCGTTCCTGCCTTCTCCCCATACCCCCTGACTCCGCTATCCTTAAGAGCTCTATCTAGCTCTCTCTTGAATGCATTCAGGGAATTGGCCTCCACTGTCTTCTGAGGCAGATTTACAACTCTCTGACTGAAAAAGTTTTTCCTCATCTCTGTTCTAAACGGCCTACCCCTTATTCTTAAACTGTGGCCCCTGGTTCTGGACTCCCCCAACATTGGGAACATGTTTCCTGCCTCTAACGTGTCCAACCCCTTAATAATCTTATACGTTTCGATAAGATCCCCTCTCATCCTTCTGAATTCCAGTGTATACAAGCCTAGTCGCTCCAGTCTTTCAACATAGGACAGTCCCACCATTCCGGGTCTCTGGATTGGTGCAGATGAAGTTGACATGGCATTTCCTCTGATCCTCCGTCCCGGAACGACACCCGAGACCCTCACATGTCTGCTGTGCTCCCCCACTAGGTTGCCAACTTCCTCACTCCCAAATACGGGACAAGGTGACGTCACCGCCCCGCGCCCCACGTGACCTCACCCAGGCAGCGGCCACGTGCTCCCGCTCCACCAATGGCGGCCGCCCTGGCCGGGAGCCGGGCTTCTACGCAACCTCCGTTAGGCGGCTTCCGCCATTGGTGGAGTGGGACCATGTGGCCGCTGGCTGGGCGAGGTCACGTGGGGCGCGGGGCGGTGACATCACCCTTCGTCCCGTATTTGGGAGTGAAGAAGTTGGCAACCCTACTAATACGGGACAAGGGCGGTCCCGTACGGGATAAACTAATTTAGCCCAAAATACGGGATGTCCCGGCTAATACGGGACAGCTGGCAACCCTTACCCCCACCAACCTCTCAACAAAAGCATCGGGAAGAAGCCAATGAATCTGAAGAGCCGGGAATCGAGTATTCAAAGTGCTCAATGGTGTATTAGCTGCGTAATCTTGATGCCCATTAACATAAGTGCTCCCTGAAGGCACAAGAATTGGTTTGTCAACATCATCACAACAGCAGTTTCGCTAATGCGGAATAGATTCAGATTGCTCTCAAAGTTTAACAGATGGCAATGGGCTGTCAGGGAGGCTCCGGCATTTTAATATAAATCACCCCCGCGTTCCACACTTCTGGAAGCAAAGCATTGTTTCTGCGAGGGGCTTGAGATGTTAAACAGCTTTCCAGTCAGGATACTGAAGAAGGGTCTAGACCCAAAACGGCACCTATGCCATCTCTCCAAAGATACTGTCTGTTCCGCTGAGTTACTCCAGCTTTTTGTGTCTATCTTCAGTTTAAACCAGCATCTGCAGTTCCTTCCCATCCAACAGGGCCATTGGGGCAAGTTGAAGATGATCACCTCTCAGATCCCATCTCCGTCCGGTCAGATGAGACAAGGATGCTTTTCACTCCACCCTAATTCACTTAATACTAAAGTGCCAGCTGTTTCTCAGTTGATATCCCTCCTGCTCATGAGACAGCAGCAGGCTGTGAGATAGTCCTACAAGAGGCTAGAGCGCAAGAACTTTGGCTAATTTTAGTTTAGTTTAGTCTGGAGATACAGTGCAGAAACAGGCCCTTGGGCCCACCAATTCCAGACAAACCAGCGGTCCCCGCACATTGACACGACCCTACACACACGTGGGACAATTTTACATTTACACCAAGCCAGTTAACCTACAGACCTGTACGTCTTTGGAGTGTGGGAGGAAACCGAAGATCTCGGAGAAAACCCACGCAGGTCACGGGGAGGAACGTACAAACTCCGTACAGACAACGCCCGTGGTCAGGATCGAACGCAGGTCTCTGGCGCTGTAAGATAGTAGCACTATCGCTGTGCCACCGTGCCAGCCCAATCTCCCAGTGTAGTACCACCGATAGGCTGGTCAGTCCAGGGACCTGTGTTTTAGATGAGACATAAATCCTTCTGATCTTAGATGATGAGGGACAGAGCTCTTTTCAACATTCGAGCCAATCTTTATCCCTCAAGCACCTTCAGTACAACGGATGATCTGTTCATTATTTGTGTGCACAAATCAGCTGCCTCATTTCCAATATTAGACCAGTGACTGCACTTGAAGAGTATCGTGAACAAGAGTAAGTGTTGGCTCCAGACACGAGGAAGCGCAGGTGCTCGAACCTTGTGTGAACACAAAGTGTTGGAGTAATTCAATGGGTCAAACTATTCTGTTCAGACCCTCAGCCATCAGGCTCTTGCAGTGAGGGGGATATCAACTGCCCCAAGGCTGATGTGCAATGTTGACGTTGGTCATGGGTCAATTACAAACAAAATACTTGTAATGGTGACTGGAGTTCAGAGTGAAGGTACAAGTGGGTAATCATTGTAATGGCTCAAGAAGACTCACCATCACTGTGCGCTATCCGTCAGACCCTAAACATGTGTAGACAATAGACAATAGGTGCAGGAGGAGGCCATTCGGCCCTTCGAGTCAGCACCGCCATTCAATGTGATCATGGCTGATCATTCACAATCAGTACCCCGTTCCTGCCTTCTCCCCATACCCCCTGACTCCGCTATCCTTAAGAGCTCTATCTAGCTCTCTCTTGAATGCATTCAGAGAATTGGCCTCCACTGCCTTCTGAGGCAGAGAATTCCACAGATTCACAACTCTCTGACTGAAACGTTTTTCCTCATCTCCGTTCTAAATGGCCTACCCCTTATTCTTAAACTGTGGCCCCTTGTTCTGGACTCCCCCAACATTGGGAACACGTTTCCCGCCTCCAACGTGTCCAACCCCTTAACAATTTAAACAATTTTTGTTGGAAGGAACTGCAGATGCTGCTTTACACCGAAGATAGACACAAAATGCTGGAGTAACTCAGCGGGACAGGCAGCATCTCTGCATTGAATGAATAGGTGACATTTCGGGTCAAGGCCCTTCTTCAGACTCAACATGGTCTGTGTGTCCAGTTCCCTTCACAGATGCTGCCTGACCCACAGGTTCCTCCGGCACTCTGTTTTCCGTGCTGTCAGTCACGTCGCGGTTTAATAGGACGAATACAGGAAGTAATAATGTTATTAAATTCCAGAAATCTGCTGACTTGATAACTGGACTTGCGAGCTTATCAAGGCCCCCATCTGTGCTGAGAGAGGAAATTATGACTTAATGAATAAAACAATGGACAGCTTATTTTGTTTGTGACCACGAGCCTAATGTTCTTGCGGTTGAACACAAGTATGTCAAGTCAAGTCAACTTTATTTGTCACACACATATACAAGACGTGCAGTGAAATGAAAGTGGCAATGCCTGCGGATTGTGCTGAAACTACAAAACAGAATAGAATTATTATTTTTTTTAACACAAAAAATAAATTAATATGGTAAATTAAATTAGTCCCTGGTGATATGAGAGTTAACAGTCCTGATGGCCTGTGGGAAGAAACTCCGTCTCATCCTCTCTGTTTTCACAGCGTGACAGCGGAGGCATTTGCCTGACCGTAGCAGCTGGAACAGTCCGTTGCTGGGGTGGTAGGGGTCCCCCATAATGTTGCTGGCTCTGCTGTAGTATCTGCCGTCAGTTGAAGGCGGAGGGGTGTTTAGATGGTGTGATGATGGATGGCCGCATTCTGCAGATTGCTGGCGTACCAGAAGATCGCCTGACTACTCCTAGCTGCGTGTGACAGGTCCGTTTGATCATCAGGAGAAGTTCAAATACAGAAATCTGTGAAATGTTGAGATTCTCCTTTATCTCTTTCTACCTATTTTTCTTCAGTTGAGTTTGGAGATTCAGCCCATCAGCCCACCGAGCCCGCGCCGACTAGCGATCACCCCATACACTGACACGATCCCACACCCACTAGGGACAACTCACAGCTTTTACCAAAGCCAATCATCCTACAAACCTGGACGTTTTTGGAGTGTGGGAGAAAACTGGAGCACTTGGAATAAATTCTCATGGTATCAGGGCGTGCATGCAAACACCGTACAGACTCGAGCCTGGGTCTCTGATGCTGTAGGGCAGCAACTCTACCGCTGCGCCACCGGGCCGCCCCACTCTTACTCTTACCTCTCCTCTGGATGTGTTTTCCAAGCTCTGTTTAAATGCGTTTCCCACTGAAGCTAAATCAGGCCTCCCAGTTGGCACAGGGTCTGAGGGAGTAACTTCCCTGACCAGGGAGACACTGAGTCTCACAGGTGTGAGATCGAGGTGAATCTTGGACAAGTTTGCTGATCTTAAGAAAAGAAAGATGATGTGGTCGCAGTAAGTCAGTCGATTTACTCTGGAGAAACAAGGAACGGCAGACATTGCTTCATGTACAAAAGGACATAAAATGCTGCAGTAACTCAGCAGGTCAGGCAGCATCTCTGGAGAACATGGATAGGTGACATTTCAGGTTGGGACCCTTCCTCAGACTCATTTGTGTTTATTCTGCCACTTGCTCAGTACAGTACTCATGTGGTATTGATCTCAACGTGTGCACTGTTCTGCATGTGTGCCTTGCCTTCTCTCTTGTCTATTAGTTTCAGGATTCAAGAATGCTACTAAACCTGGGAGGAGACAGGCCCTTTGAATGCCATTGACTTTACATAAGGTGTTACCTGTTACCTGGGAGACATTCACTGAAGGATTGACAAAGTGTCGGTGCATTTGAATGTTGGCACTCTCGTGGTGCCAATAGGGTGGCACAGTGGCGTGGTGGTCAGGTTGCTGTCTTACAGCTCCTGATTCCCGGGCTCGATCCTGCCTATGGGTGCTGTCTGTATGGAATTTGTACCTTCTCCCCATGACCGCGTTGCTTTTCTCCGGGTGATCTGGTTTCCTCCCACATTCCAAAGAATGAATGAATGAATGAATGAATGAATAAGTTTATTGGCCAAGTATGCAGATACAAGGAATGTGCCTTGGTGCTCCGCTCACCAAATGACAACACAAACATACAGTTAACAATTAAGAGTAAAGCATGAACACATCAAAACAATAAACACATCAAAACAATAAGGATACACCATAACCATAAGATTATTAAGGGGTTGGACACGTTAGAGGCAGGAAACATGTTCCCAATGTTGGGGGAGTTTAGAACAAAGGGCCACAGTTTAAGAATAAGGGTTAGGCCATTTAGAACTGAGATGAGGAAATACTTTTTCAGTCAGAGAGTTGTGAATCTGTGGAATTCTCTGCCTCAGAAGGCAGTGGAGGCCAATTCTCTGAATGCATTTAAGACAGAGCTAGATAGAGCTCTTAAGGATAGCGGAGTCAGGGGGTATGGGGAGAAGGCAGGAACGGGGTACTGATTGAGAATGATCAGCCATGATCATATTGAATGGCGGTGCTGGCTCGAAGGGCCGAATGGCCTACTCCTGCACCTATTGTCTATTGTCTATCACGGTTTAAACATGTGGGTGAAAATAAACCAGAGCAAAAAAGAGACTACAGACTTTGGTTATTGAGTAGAGCTGTCACTCGTGGAAAAAAGCTGCACGAGATGCCCAGGTTTGTAAGTAAATTGTCCCCGGTCTGTAGGATAGAACTGGTGTGTAGGTAATCATTGGTTGGCACGGACTCGCTGGGCCGAAGGGCCTGTTTCCCCATTGTATCTCTAAACGAGTGAATCATGTACTTACTGTTGATTCAGGAGGTCACATTTTCAGGTCCCACTGTCGAGGATGAACACAAACATCTACTGTGTGGCACGGCAGGAGTGACACACCAGTTGGCATGTCTCATCCCATGGATGAGATCTGAAACCAAGAACCAAGACTGCACCCCAACGTGTTTGGATGAAATCCCATGGGATTAATTTGCAGAACAGCACCAAAGTTTCACCAACTTACACTGACACAAAGTTTTGGAGTAGTTTAAATGGTGAGTCAGGCAGCATCCCAGGAGAATATGGACAGGTGACATTTCATGTCAGGACCCTTCTGCATTTTCAGCATCTGCAGTTCCTCGTTTAGGCGATGTAGGCTATTTAAATTGCATTAGCTCACTGTTAGTTTTGCCGGAATGACTAAAACTAATAAAAAAAGGTGATTTAATCCAGACTTTTTACACTTTTCAATGAGGCATGTGTGACCAGTTACATCTCCTCAATGCATACTAAGGTGGTGAACTCTGCTATTAATATAATGAACTTGTGCCAAACTTCACGTGAAATAAATAAGTGGGTTGACATAGCGATGAAGTGACAAACAAAGAGATTCTGTTGTGTATTCACAGCGTTAAGTCCCAACACCCTTTAGTGGTACATGGGGCATGGTCTCCCACAGGAACCCCCATCATTCCTTTGGCAGGAGGTCAGTACAACCCAGCAGCAATGGTTTCCATTCACCTTCCAGCAAAGTCACGCCAGCATATTGCGAGAAGCTTCGCTCGATTTCCAGCATTGTTTAGTTAGTTTAGAGGTACGGCAGGCACTTCGGCCCCCCCGACTCCCCGGCGACCGGCCATTGCCGCGCACGTGCACCATCCTACACACTCTAGGGACGATTGACAGTTGTACCAAGCCAATTAACCTACAACCCTGTACGTCTTTGGAGCGTGGGAGGAAACCGGAGGTCCCGGAGAAAACCCACGCAGGTCACGGGGAGAACGTACAAACTCCGTACAGACGGCGCCCGTAGTCGGGATCGAAACGGGAGTCTCTGCCTCTCTGAGGCACAAATTCTGTTGTGTATTCAAAGCTTTAGTTCCAGCACTCTTTAGGGGTACAAGTGGCACAGTTTTATGTTTAACTAGAGCAAGTGGACCCATTGGGCCCAAACCTCTCCTGCATTGGTGCAGCACCCTCTCCTCCCCCCCTCCCCTCTCCCCATCCTCCCCTCTCCCCCCTCCTCCCCTCTCCTCCCCTCTCCTCCCCTCCCCTCTCCCCCTTGCTCCCCCCCACTCCCCCTCCTCCCTCCCCCTCTCCCCTTTCCCCTCCCCTCTCCCCCCTCCTCCCCTCTCCTCCCCTCTCCTCCCCTCCCCTCTCCTCCCCTCTCCTCCCCTCTCCTCCCCTCCCCTCTCCCCCTTGCTCCCCCCACTCCCCCTCCTCCCTCCCCCTCTCCCCTTTCCTCTCCCCTCCCCCTCCCTCCCCTTCTACCCCCACTCCACCCCCTCAACCCCCTTATCCTCCCTCCTCCCCCTCCCTCCCTCCTCCCTCCTTCCCTAGGAGATAAATTTAAACTTTAAAATGTGAATAACTTTAGATGTATAACACCGATTTCAATGAAACTTCTTCCACTGGCACCAAAGGAATGATGGTGAGTAAGGTGGGCCTAAAATTGTCGCGCTATCATGAACCGTTTTGGCTGTAGTTCAGGAACAAACAAACAAACAAACAAGAGTTTTAGTGTATAGATTCCTCAAGATCCAATCTCCGCAGTCTTGGTTTTGTGAGTAAGGAATCTCAAATGGTGCATCGCTCCCAAACAACCAGTGAATAGATGTTCATTTAAAAAAATGTTTTGGTTTAATTTTTAATTTGCAGTTAAATTCTCTTAACTTTACAATTTGAAGTTGCAATTATTGATAAACAATTAAGTCTTTTCCATAATTGGATAACAAGCCTGAGGTGGTTAATTAAAGTCAGGAACACGAAAGGTACTTTGACCTGGGAATATAAATTTGAGGGCCCCAGTTAAAGCACTAATAGACATCGTTGAGGTAAAGGAGATGGAATTAATGAAATTGGTTTGATAAATGTTCTGAGTGAGACACAACAAGTGTTGCATGTAGGGGCTGATAACGCCACTGGGACCCATGGCAACCGTAAGAATTTCATTGCCCTGCAGAGTTACTCCAACATTTTGTGTCTATCTTGAAGTTGATTGGAGATGTTGTTCCATGAGGTAGTGAGTGCCCTTGGATTGTGTTGAATTGGGGTGGGGGAGGGAAGGAGGGTGGTATGTAATGGCTGCCGTTGGGAGCCTTGTCCGTGTCCATCAGGTTTCTCTGCACGTCTGTGGGTGAGAATGGTGTCCAGTGTGGACAGGCAATATGGCCATAAGGTGAATGAATGAACTGATTGTGTGTGTGGTGGTGGTGGTGGTGGTAGAAATAGCATTAACTAGAGCTCGCGATGTGGACACTTCTACCATGGCCACAACAATAAGAAGAAGGATGAACTGATCATATGCTGTGGGATGGGGACCATCAAGAGATACTGTTCTCTGCAACCCTGATTGTGTGTGATTATCCACTCTGTAGCTGGATCGAATGGTTGGAGTGGAAGGGATAAGACTAGATGTTGAGCTGCACGTGGTAGCTAAAATGTAGCAAAATGTTTGCGAAGATTTAGCCGTCCATTTACTCTGCCACTTGTTCAGTATGGAGTATTACGCTTGATGACCATGTCCCCTTTAAGGTCTGCGCCTCTCCTGGCCACAGGTAAACAAGCCACAGCCAAATCCAATTAAGGTTCATTGGACTAATTAATCTGATCCAAGAGATGTATCCCTTATAAACCCTGGAGTCCAGAGGGGAAGGGAGAGAGAGAGGATGCTGTGGAATTATTCTAGACACTCTTGTTTGTCTCGAGATATAAAGCCTATCGGGTGAGTTCAGCTTACTGTGTGTATGCGCGCGCGTGCACGTGCACGTTAATGTATTCATTAACGGTCTGATGTCATAACTGACTCTGTACTCTCATAAGTTCATAGGTTATAGGAGCAGAATTAGGCCATTTAGCCCATTGAGTCTACTCTGTCATTCAATCATAATAATAATAATAATAATAATAAGCATTTATTTTATATAGCGCCTTATCGGGAGCTCAAAGCGCTTTACAAGAACAATCATAACATAAAAACAAACAGACAAACTATCCTAACGGAGAAGCGGCGAATAAACAGCGCCAGCGTCCTCTCACGTCAGGGTCCGGCAGTAGACAACAAAAAGCACAGGACACACAGATACAATTTTTTACACAAACAGCCATCACAGTGATTGCTCTAGGCACACCCTCACTGTGATGGAAGGCAAAGAAAAGTCTTATCTCCTCCTCATTCTTCTCCCATGCTGCCACGAGGTGATCGAGGCTCCCAACTTTTTGAAGCCCCCACCGGGCGATGGAAAGTCCCAGGGCCGAGCCGAGCAGGCTGATGAAAGTCCTGAGCCCCCACCGGGCGATGGAAAGTGCCGCGGCCGAGCCACGCAGGGCGATGAAGGGCCTGCGAGCGGGTCGATCGTACCTCGCGCTTCGGGGCGGTCGAAGCTGCTATGGCTGGAGCTCCCAAAAACCGGTCGCCAGCCAGGGACCTGCGAACTCCCGATGTTGCGGTCTGCAGGGCCCACGGCCGAAGCCTCCGAGATGGTAAGTCCAGGCCCTGCGACCGGGGTCTACAAGGTCGATCCCAGCTGGAGGCCGCCGACTCCACGATGTTAGGCCGTAGCGCGAACGGAGATACGACACGGTAAAGGTCGCATCTCCGTTGAGGAGGAGATTAGAAAAAAGGTTTCCCCCCCCCCCCCCCCCCCCCCCCCCCCCCCCCCCCCCCCCCCCCCCACATACACAGAGTTAAAAATAGAACAAAACGTACATTAAACGATGACAATAGACAAAAAACAAAAAAAAGACAGAGAGACTGCCGGTGAGCCGCAGCTGCAGAACACAGCCACGCCCCTTTACTGATCCATCAAACCCATTCTCCTACCTTCTCCTCAAAACCCCTGACCCCTGCACTAATCAAGAATCTAGCTATGTCTGCTTTTAAAAATATCCATTGACTTGGCCTCCACAGTCTTCTCCGACTGTGCATGGTTCTGCCTGTGTGCCATTCCCTCTTTTTTCTTAGTTTTAAGGATTCCAGGATGCTTCAAAACCTCTGAGGAACCGATCCCTTTGAATCCTATTGACTTTTCATAAGGTGTAACTAGTTAATGTGGAGATGCTCACTGAAAGTGTGATGGATCCTCGGTGCATTTGAATGTCGACGCTCCAGTAGTGGTCTATAGTGAATCTTGTACTTGCTGTTGAGTCAGCAGATCCCTGGTTTCCTGGCTCATAGTTCAACACAGGATGTTTATCTGATCATTAACCTATTATTGCTTGCCGGTTATGCTGTTGTGGGATAGGATGCTTGAGGGGGAGACAGAACCAGGGCTTGTATGGGGATCTACAGCCTGCATTTGGAATCCTTGTACTTGTCTGCCAGGTTCTCTGTACCTGTGTAGGTGAGAACATTGGTTCCAGTGCAGATGAACAAAATTGCATAAATTGGATGAGTAAACTGATCACATGCTGTTGGTTTGGGGGACTTTTAAATTGGAAGATTTGTGTATTTGGGGATTATATAGTTTTGGTGGCAACGGATACTGATCTCTACACCCCCTGAGTGTGTGTGTGTGTGTGTGTGTGTGGTTACTTGACTTGTGGCAGGATTAACAGGTTGGAGAGGAGTGGGTAAGATCAGTTGTTGTGGGTCAGGACCATTCAGACTGAGAGTTGAGGGGGGGGGGGGGACGGGACTGGAGGTAGGAAAAGACTGGAACAAATCAGGGCTGGCAACATACCCAAGGAAGGGTGGAGCCCACAATGTTCCATTGTTGGCTGGGGAAGAGGCGATAACAAAGGGATACAGCAATGCGAACAGTGGAACTGGTGGTACGATCAGGATAAGGGAGGGGGGGGGGAGGAAATACAGGGGTTACTTGAAATTGGAAAAAAATCAACGTTTTGATACCACTGGGTGTCAACCTCTGCATTCTAACTGATGTACCAAACAATACCATGCAAAAGCAGGGTTGTTCCGATTGACCAATGTAATTTGCCAAGCCTGTAGGGTGTGTCGTATGTCGGATAAAAATCTTGTGCAATAATTGGTGTTCCGGCTGGTAAAGCTGGTGCTGCCCTTTGCAGGTTTGGGCACGTCAATTACCAGGAGTGTCTCATTGCATAGGTGTGTTGCATTTAGTCATTTTTTTAATGGGATTGCAAAATTGTGGCAATTTAATTGTAACTGGGTCTCTTGGAAGTGTCTGCCCTTGCCTGAGAACTTTCAGAGTCGGTCCTGTGTTAATTCCACTGATTTAATAAAATAGAAGCATTGTCGATTTCTTTTTTCTGCTTTCCCCTGATTGTTGACAAAGATTACTTTTCTGCTAGACCCATTAGTGCGAGTCCTTAATTTAAACCGAATTATCTACCACCAAATGTCCTCTCTTGAAGCACATTTTGCCACTATTATCTTGGCATGTCCAGAATCACCGGACTTGCCCAGCCAAGTCTTGCATTAGTTTTTAAAAAGTAGTGAACTTAACAAGAAATAATTCCACGATGGATGTCTGATGCACAAGCATAAAGTGGGATTTCTGAGCTGTGCAGAAATTCAAGAAACCTTAACAAATTAGGAAAATACAAGTTTTCACCTGTTGTCATTCCTACAAAATGTGTAGGAAGGAACTGTAGATACTGGTTTACACTGAAGATAGACACACAATGCTGGACTAACTCAGCAGGACAGGCAGCATCTCTGGATAGAAGGAATGGGTAATGTTTCGGGTCGACATCCTTCAATCTGAAGAAGGGCCCTGACCTGAAACGTCACCCATTCCTTCTATCCAGAGATGCTACCAATGTCCTGCTGAGTTACTCCAGCATTTAGTGTCTATCGTCATTCCTACCAATGTACATTGGGTGGGAAGCTCTGTCGTGGAAATTCATTCTCTGTTGTATGCACTGAACAGAAGACTGTAAAATGAGCACGGGTGAATTTCACTGCTTGGCCCATTGAAGCAACTTTCAGAGAGACTCGAATATGCCTGCCTGTGCTATGTGTTCAGAACATGCAATGGTGGATTCATGTCAGAAACTGGGGGTGTGGGGGGATATCTCAGTGTCCCATCACAGTAGAGTTGTGACATGCCCTTGCTAATAGTCCCAAGGATAAGCATCAAATCAAAATTATGGTACTGATTCGAAGCTAACATTAGTATTGCTATCAGGGTTCTTTGGATATTAAGTGGCACTCTCTGAGAGGCAAGGTATTAAGTTCTATAACAGTTTGTGGCAAACTGCACTTAATTAACAGTCGACATTCCTCTCCCCTCAAAAGAGCCTCTGTTCCAAAACACTTTATAAGCAATAAAAGTTTATTTTTGAAAAATAGTCAGTTGCATTAGTAAATGAAGCGGCCAATTTGCACACTACACAGTCTCATAAACAGTTGCATGGCAATGTTAGTCTTGGTCAATTTTCTTTATATACGGTGTCCTGGCACTCCAACAAAGTTTAAAAACAAAATGTTCTTGAGCTTTACTTTTTAGTTAACTAAAAAGTTGATTTTATGCTTTTTAGTCGTTTATTTAATAAGATTTGTCACAATAGGTGCAGGAGGAGGCCATTCGGCTCTTCGAGCCAGCACCGCCATTCAATGTGATCATGGCTGATCATTCTCAATCAGTACCCCGTTCCTGCCTTCTCCCCATACCCCCTGACTCCGCTATCCTTAAGGGCTCTATCTAGCTCTTTCTTGAAAGCATTCAGAGAATTGGCCTCCATTGCCTTCTGAGGCAGAGAATTCCACAGATTCACAACTCTATGACTGAAAAAGTTTTTCCTCATCTCTGTTCTAAATGGCCTACCCCTTATTCTTAAACTGTGGCCCCTTGTTCTGGACTCCCCCAACATTGGGAACATGTTTCCTGCCTCTAACGTGTCCAACCCCTTAATAATCTTATACGTTTTGATAAGATCCCCTCTCATCCTTCTAAATTCCAGTGTATACAAGCCTAGTCGCTCCAGTCTTTCAACGTACGACAGTCCTGCCATTCCGGGAATTAACCTAGTAAACCTACGCTGCACGCCCTCAATACCAAGAATATCCTTCCTCAAATTTGGAGACCAAAACTGCTCCGGTTTCCTCCCACACTCCCAAGATGTGTGGATTTGTAGGTCAATTGGCTTTGATTTAAAAATAGTAAATTGTCAAGGTGTGTGCAGGATAATGCTAGTGCACGTGGATCGCTAGTCGACGCGGAATCGGTGGGCCGAAGGGCCTGTTTGCGCACTTTAATTTAAACTAAGCTAGACAAGCATCTGGAGAAAAAAAAATTAAATGGGGTATGATCCCTAATCTGAATATGAATCATCTTTCTTCATGACCAACATCAAGTATCTCTAACATCAGCATTGGTTTCAAAGAGAGAATGCACTGTGGCCAAATCAGGGAACTGTCTACATCAGAACTGAAGTCAGCATTTGGCTAACACAAGGTAGTCATAATTCACTGGTAACGCACATCATTAAGCTGTTCCTGGTGATGATTCCACAGCCAACACAATTAACTGCCTGCAAATGAGATGTTGGTTTCACTCAAACTTAGCAAGCCATGCTCCTTGATATTGAATAGCTGCTACTGTTGAGAGATCTTTGTGTTAAGTCTACACAGCTGTGAAACGGGGAGCTGGTCCAGCATTAGTGCTGCTGCATTGCTGAAATAACACCTCACATTTTCCATCCCGACCCGTCAAATCTGCCCAATATCAACAGGCAGCAAACAATCCTTCGGTCTAACTAAGGTTACAGAAAGCTTCAAACAGCAGTCCAGTGAGCAGTGCCTTCTCTGGGGCAGGTCCATGCTCTGGTTAGCATTGCCCCGTGTTTATGGAGTTGAAAGGGCCAAGACGGACTTCCAGTTGGCCTGCTCTTACTGTTGAGGTTTGATGCACTGGGCAGAACGTCACTGCTGTTGTCTTGGGACAATGGGGAAGAGAAACATCAGTAGCAAAGAGATGCCTCGTGGTCAATGCTGGAGAAGAGGTCCCAGTGGTGCAAAGGTTGTAGTTGGTCATGGTCATACAGCACAGAGCATGCCACCATGTCAAGCCACCATGTCAATGCCAACCAAGTACTCGTCAATGCTGGATGTAGGAAGGAACTGCAGGTTAATTTGGCTTCGGTAAAAAAATTACACATTGTTCCTAGTGTGTAGGGTAGTGCTGGTGTATGGGGATCATTGGTCGGCACTGACTCAGTCAGTCTAAGGGCCTGCTTCCACATCTCTAAACTAAAACTAAACTGCATCTCTTCTCTCCAGACATGCTGCCTGTCCCGCCGAGTTTCTCCAGTGTTTTGTCTCACTCTTCGGTGTTGGGTTTTGTGGTCAACTGAGCCAAGACTTGCATTTTGAACAGGGCAACTTTTTTTGGGGGGTACTTATTATTAGCTGCAATAAGTGAGCTTTTTTATCGACCTTTGCTCCGACTAGTCTGCCTCCTGTAATGTATGACTTAAAGCCACCTTGAGTGAGCCATTCAGCATTTTAAGTGTTATATGTAACATTCTTACCTAATGCTTAATTTATTACCTACTGCTTAAATTATTATCTCAGTTAAATAGCATGACTGTGGAATAGTTCAGTGTTGGAGCACAGACTGGGGAACTGATTGGGGAACTGTGCGCTTCAAGCACTTCAACACTCCATCGGCAGGAGGTGAGGTTGGGGGAAGGAGTTTGCAATTAAGAAGGGTCTCGCCCCTTCCTTCTCTCCAGAGATGCTGCCTGTCCCGCTGAGTTACTCCAGCTTTTTGTGTCTATCAGCAATTAAACTGTGTACATCCTGTGGCACTGCAGCCTCGTAGATCTGTTTTTTTGCATGTTCTCCCTCTGACCCACCGAGTCCGCACCAATCCGTAATCCCCGCATGTTATCACGATGCTGCGTACACAATTTACACTTGTACCAAGCCAATTGGCCTACAAACCTGCACGTCTTTGAAGTGAGGGAGGACACTGAATATCTCGGAGAAAATCCACACAGGTCACGGGGAGAACGTACAAACTCCATACTGACAGCACCCACGGTCAGGATCGAACCTGGGCCTCTGGCGCTGCAAACGCTGCAAGGCAGCACCTCTACCGCTGCGCCACTGTGACCTGCCACCATGTACACTACTCCAGGTGTAGTTTCCTCAGCCATATTTACGATGGCAGCAAGACATTCTTACCCTTGTGTGCAAAGTTATGATTGTAGTAAAATGTCCTTGCCCATGTACTCAAAGCATCTTGCAATGAAGGCTGTTGTACCATTTGCTTTCTGAATGACCTGCTGCACTTGTATGGACATGTAGATGATCAGCCATGATCACAATGAATGGCGGTGCTGGCTCGAAGGGCCAAATGGCCTCCTCCTGCACCTATTTTCTATGTTTCTATGTTCTTCAATGAATTGTGGACGAGTTCACTCAGATCCTGTTCTACATCAGCAGTTCCCAATCTTATAGACAATAGGTGCAGGAGGAGGCCATTTGGCCCTTCGAGCCAGCACCGCCATTCAATGTGATCATGGCTGATCATTCTCAATCAGTACCCCATTCCTGCCTTCCCCCCATACCCCCTGACTCTGCTATCCCTAAGAGCTCTATCTAGCTCTCTCTTGAATGCATTCAGAGAATTGGCTTCCACTGCCCTCTGAGGCAGAGAATTCCACAGATTCACAACTCTCTGACTGAAAAAGTTTTTCCTCATCTCAGTTCTAAATGGCCTACCCCTTATTCTTAAACTGTGACCCCTTGTCGTTGAAAAAATAATTACACTCTGCATCTCTGTTGCTTTGTGATTTGAACTTTTGACTGTCGATCAGTGCAATGTTTCCACACTGTATCTCTAAACTAAAGGGCTTCACAGTTGCTCTGCACAGAAGTGTTTGACAATCACTCTCCATTTAAATACCTTTCTGCTTTTTCATTCTTGCCATCAGAGTGGATAACGTCACTTTCCTCCCCTTATTGTTCCTCTTTTTAAAAATTTATTTCCTGGATCTTTTCTATCTTGCTCTCAAAGTGCACTCTAAAATCTCCTTCATACACCCCTGGTATCTCCCCATTTCCCATAGTATTTACAATTTGTTCCCTTTGGTGTTTTATATTAAAATCATCATATAAATGAAACTCGTTGTTTATCTCATTCAACAGTTGCAAAAGGTGCCACCTATCGCCAAAGCTCTTGGCTGGATTTCAAAGAAGTTTTGACTTGCGACCCTTGCCCTTCCGATAACCCTAAGCTTGACCCTGTCACCAACCATTCTCGGAGCCCCCCATGAATGCCCGGTGTACTCCGCTCAAGAGTTTGGTGGCTTCTTTGTTCTTCGTAAAGGCACAATCTTTGCTCTGCTTCAAAGCCGAGATCACAGAACTCATTGGAGGGAACTTTTCTTGAAAGATATCTTCTCACTGCAGGCAGGAAAGTGGAATGAGTTCTGCTCTTATAAGAGCAAGACGAAGACCATCTCTGCATGTTGGCACGAAGCTAAGCCTTTAATGATGCAATTATAGTTAATACTCTTTCCTGTCAAAGACAGAATGTTGCTCACAGCAACAAAGTCGAGAAGAAAGTCGTTTTGTTCTCTTAGTGGGGATTAAGGATCCCACGAAAGGAAACTAAAAGCTTGCATGTCGTAATACCGAGACATCCCTGGGGTGTTTGAAATCAATGAACGCTTTTGAAGTGTAAGGTGGGGTTATGCAGTTGTCAATTTGCTTATAGCAAGGTGACGGCATGATGGCGTGGTGGTGGAGCTGCTGCCTCACAGCGCCAGAGCCCTGGGTTCGATCCTGATTCTGGGTGCCGTCTGTACGGAGTTTGTACGTTCTCCCCATGACCTGCGTGGGTTTTCTCCAAGATCTTTGGTTTCCTCCCACACTCAAGTCGTACAGGCTTGTAGGTTAATTGGATTGGTGTAAATGTAGAAAAATTGTCCCCAGTGTGTGTTGGATAGTGTTGGTGAGTAGGGGTCGCTGGTCTGTGCAGACTTGGTGGGCCGAAGGGCATGTTTCCCAGCTGCATCTCTAAACTAAAGGTCTTGCAAACTGGTAAATGATGGATTCAATGATTGCGATAAGTGACGGGGAATTGAACACCAGAGGGCTAGTACTCAATTAAGTAGCAACTTGCCCTGGCCCACAGATTGAGGGATGAGGTTATAGCCAGATTTTGCACATTCATAGAATAAAACGGTTCACAGAATTAAAAGGGAAACACAAAGTGCTGGAGCATGTCAGCGGGTCAGGCAGCATCTGTGGAAGGAATAGCCATGCGACGTTTCGGGTTGAGACCCTCCTTCAGACCTGACCTGAACTTGTCTGGGTCCATTCCTGCCACAGATGCTGCCTTCATCAATTTGTGTTTTGCTCGAGATTCCAGCACCTGCAGTTTCTTGTGACTCTCACTGAATTAAACTCCAGCTGTCAGCTCTATTGAGATATGACTGCAATATAGCAATATCACTGCTATAGATAGTGCTTCCCCTGTGCTGGGTTTTAATAAATATTTGCAAGAACAGAGCAACACTCTGTCAAATGTATTGGGTAAACTGAGCACCCAGACTTTGCCATTTTCATTGAAGGAGCCATTCATCTCTTGCAGATTTGAGTACATTAGGCCATTTGTATTGAACAGGTACCATCTGCAGCTTTCCATACACAAGATCACATCTATTAATTCAGCACCTTTCTCAACGCCAACATCCCATGCCTTTCACAGAACCACAAGGAAATATATTGCCCAAGTACATGAGCCAAGTATGCGTGTGTTCTGGTTACACAGGCAGCCTTTAAAGTAAGGTCTGGAAAAGGGTTCTGACCCAAAATGTCACCTATCAATAGGGTTGCCAACTGTCCCGTATTAGCTTAAATTGGTTTGTCCTGTACGGGACCGCCCTTGTCCCATATTAGGCCCAGACACTGTAGGCCCGGTCACTGTAGGCCCGGTCACTGTAGGCCCGGTCACTGTAGGCCCGGTCACTGTAGGCCCGGTCACTGTAGGCCCGGTCACTGTAGGCCCGGTCACTGTAGGCCCGGTCACTGTAGGCCCGGTCACTGTAGGCCCGGTCACTGTAGGCCCGGTCACTGTAGGCCCGGTCACTGTAGGCCCAGACACTGTAACCCGGGGGCCCCTGTAGTCCCGGACAGTGTAGGCCAGGGCGCCCCCTAATGGAGGTTGCGTAGCACCCGCCTCCTGGCCCGGGCGGCCGCCATTGGTGGAGCGGGAGCACGTGGCCGCTGGCTGGGTGGGGTCACGTGGGGCGCGGGGCGGTGACGTCACCTTTTGTCCCTTATTTGGGTGTGAGGAAGTTGGCAACCCTACCTATCAATTTTTTTTCAAGATGCTGGAGGACCTGCTGAGGTACTCCAGCAATTTGTGCCTTATCTTTGGTACAAACCGTGCCATCCATTTTTATTATATTAGCTTTTACAGTAAACCTCTATTAATCCAGCAACTTGGGACTTAAGTCATGCAGCAAGGACACAGGCCCTTCAGCCCAACTCATCCATTCTGTCTGAGATGCCCATCTATGCTGGTCACGTTTGCCTGCTTCAGTTCGACACTCTGATTTTTCAGACTTTAGTTTAGTTTCGAGATACAGCGCAGAAGCAGACCCTTTGGCCCACCTTGTCCGCGCCGTCCAGCGAACAATATCCTACAAACATACGAGCAATATCCTACAAACATTTGGAGCAATTGTTTTTTTACATTTACTAAGTCAATTTACCTCCCAAGCTGTACTTCTTTGGAGTGTGGGAGGAAACCGAAGATCTCAGAAAACCCACGCAGGTCACGGGGAGAACGTACAAACATCACCCATAGTCAGGATGGAACCAGGGTCTCTAGTGCTGCAAGCGCTGTAAGGCAGCAACTCTTCCGCTGCGCCACCGTGCGGACTATTGGATGTTATTCCTCTCAATGCCCCAATGCACCTTCAGGTAAACCACGGGCCCAGAGTCCAGATGATGCAGTCCAGCAATGATTTGTGGTTACACTTGCCTTTGTGGGAGTGTTGAATGTGCAAGTTGGTTGGCCGGAGAGGCAGCAACAGCTGTCTGCAAGGGTTGTATACTTGATGTGTGATGACTGGCTCACAATGGGGTTATTGGCTGCGACACCATTGATGCAGCTTTTATGGGACGTTTCCCGCAGCCGACTGCTGTAGATGTTGCGGTCTGCATGTTTATTGCGAAGCATGAAGTCACTTGGCCTGAGCACTTGTTTATAGCCCGAGCAGCCTGCTGTCAGAGGCCAGCACCAAAGGTCCCTCCAGTCCCAGTAAACATCCACTGCGTTCAGCTCAGAGATAGACAGAAAATGCTGGAGTAACTCTTTCCCCCCCCCAACTTCCCTCTGATTGTTTTGCTACCCACCATGTTCGACTATTTATAACAAATGAACTCTAGATGCTGGTCTATACCAAAGAAAGGCACAAAATGGTGGAGTAACTCGGCAGATCAGACAACATCCTTGGAGAGTTGGAGAAAATGGATAGATGATGTCTTGGGTCCTCGAACTCTTGATTCAGAAATTCCGATTTGGGCACTATTTATCGTTGCCAGTTATCCCACAATCAGCTTGTCTTTGAGGTGTGGAAGGAAGATGGTGGAGCACTTGGGGGTAGGGTTGCCATCTTTCTCACTCCGAAATAAGGGACAAAAGGTGATGTCATCACCCCGCGCCCCACCTGACCTCACCCAGCCAGTGGCCATCTGGGGCCTGCAGCGGCGTCCGGGGCCTGCAGCGGCGTCCGGGGCCTGCAGCGGCGTCCGGGGCCTGCAGCGGCGTCTGGGGCCTGCAGTGGCCATCCGGGGCCTGCAGTGGCCATCCGGGGCCTGCAGTGGCCATCCGGGGCCTGCAGTGGCCATCCGGGGCCTGCAGTGGCCATCCGGGGCCTGCAGCGGCGTCCGGGGCCTGCGTCGGCCTCCGGACCTAATTCGGGACAAGGACAGTACTTAGCCAATATACGGGATGTCCTGGCTAATACGGGACGATTGGCAATCCTACTGGAGGGGTGGGGGGGCCATCAAACCCAGTTTACTGAAGCTATGATGCAATAGCACTAACCCTTGCCTGTAATTTATTTTAATTCATGTGGGCGGGTGTGGAATTTGTAATCCAGAGGAAATATGTGGATCTGTGAATAGTCACAGTGACTGTGTGAGATGCCACCCAAGGTTATAGTCTTCTAGCATTGTCTACCATTCAGAAAGGCCAGCGCCCACTCGTATAAAGAGCGAGAAATGTGACTGAATGTTAAATCTTTCACCTCGACACAGTCTGACACAGACTAGAGACGCCCCTTGCCATATACGGACAACTTTTACTGTGGTTTTAGCATGAATGCTCGTATTTTTGAGAAAGAGAACGGCCTTACTCTGTGGAGGGGCGTAACAGGTAGTTGCACAGTGTGTTATCAAATAGGTAAGCTGGAGGCTTTTAACTCTTGCGTCCGTCGTGAGATTTTATTGCTGCCTCTTGAATGAGCCATTCATCTCCTTCAGCTCGGAGTACATTAGGCTACTTGTGCTTGGCATTACTGATGTTCTCCCCTGCTTGCCTCACTCCAGCATACTGTCTCAGCAGCTTTATAGCCTTCAGTTACGGGAAAGTCTGCTGGCTTGGTTTATGTATATTTAAATTAAAGCAAAAAAACAATTGCTAATGGATCTCGATTGGGCTGCGTGGGGAGACGGTCCAGATTGTGAAGGCCAACAATGGCCATTGCTGCTTTTTTTCCCCAGCATATCACCACCCTTATTTACAAGGGGTTGGGGGTAAACTTCAGGCAGCTCTTGGGGAGTAGCATGCAGGCATTGCAACTTGCTTGCCAATGCCTTGAAGTGAAAGTCTTTGTCCTTGATGTCAAGTCCCTCATCCAGCACTGAAGACCTCCTCCAGTCCTGCAACTCCCCGACAAATTTTGGCCTCCTTCCAATTGGTGGCACAGCGGTAGAGTTGTTGTCCTACAGCGCCAGAGACCCGGGTTCGATCCTGACTGTGTGAACATTGATTCTCTAACTTTAGATAGCTCCTCTGTCCCTCTCTTTCCCCTCCCCTTTCCCAGTTCTCCCACTGTCTTCCTGTCTCCAACTACATCCTTTTTGTCACACCCCCCTCCCCTCACATCAGTCTGAAGAAGGGTCTCGATCCGAAACATCACCCATTCCTTCTCTTCTGAGATGCTGCCTGACCCGCTGAATTACTCCGGCATTTTGTGATACCACTGACTGCGGGTGCTGTTTGTGCGGAGTTTGTACGTTCTCCCCGTGACCTGCGTGGGTTTTCTCCAGGATCTTCGGTTTCCTCCCACACTCCAAAGACGTGCAGGTTTGTAGGTTAATTGGCTTGGTGTAATAGTAAAATTGTCCCTAGTGTGTGTAGGATAGTATTAGTGTGTGGGGATCGCTGGTTGGAAGGGCCTGTTTCCAAGCTGTATATCTAAACTAAACTCTGGTTCTTGCCCATTCTTGACATTAATCACTAAGTTGTCAGCTGTGGAAATTCCAGTCTCATCCTCGACTTCCACCTCTCCCTCTTTGACCTAGCCTCTTGTTTTCTTCCCCCGGTGTTAATTCAGGTTTACTGTCATGTGCACAAGTACAGTGAGGTGCAAACGCAATGAAAATCTTGCTTGCAGCAACACAACAGACACGCAGACCAGGTCAACACACAAAAACATAAATTTTATATAAATTATTCATAAATGACATTCGATAAGACCGTAACAAAAAAAATTAGAACTACTATCTACCTCATTGGAGCCCCATTGGGGTATCGTTCATTGGACTTCACTAGCTTTATCTTCTACTAAATGTTATTCACATTATTGCCTTTATCAGGTATCTATACACAGTGGATGGCCTGATGGTAATCATGTTTTGTTTTCCGCTGACGAGTTATCATATCATATCATATATATACAGCCGGAAACAGGCCTTTTCGGCCCACCAAGTCCGTGCCGCCCAGCGATCCCCGCACATTAACACTATCCTACACCCACTAGGGACAATTTTTACATTTACCCAGCCAATTAACCTACATACCTGTACGTCTTTGGAGTGTGGGAGGAAACCGAAGATCTCGGAGAAAACCCATGCAGGTCACGGGGAGAACGTACAAACTCCTTACAGTGCAGCACCCGTAGTCAGGATCGAACCTGAGTCTCCGGCACTGCATTCGCTGTAAAGCAGCAACTCTACCGCTGCGCTACCGTGCCGCCCAACAAAAGCTTTTTGCTGTGACAATAAACTAAACAGAAAAAAAGACTTAAAATTTAAAAAAACAAGACTCCACAGCAAGAAATTCCATAGATGGTCCGTAATCTGTTGCCGCAACAGGATTAAGTTTGTGTTGG
Organism: Rhinoraja longicauda; assembly: GCF_053455715.1. NCBI lineage: Eukaryota > Metazoa > Chordata > Chondrichthyes > Rajiformes > Arhynchobatidae > Rhinoraja > Rhinoraja longicauda. The sequence goes on from NC_135987.1 coordinate 13,996,598, forward strand.
TAGGTTCATGAACTTGATAGTTCTAGAAAACTAGATGATTGCTCTGAATCTGATGGTGTTTAGAAGGATAAGAGGAGATCTTATCGAAACGTATTAGAGGCAGGAAACATGTTCCCAATGTTGGGGGAGTCCAGGACAAGGGGCCACAGTTTAAGAATAAGGGGTATGCCATTTAGAACGGAGATGAGGAAAAACTTTTTCAGTCAGAGAGTTGTGAATCTGTGGAATTCTCCGCCTCAGAGGGCAGTGGAGGCCAATTCTCTGAATGCATTCAAGAGAGAGCTAGAAAGAGCTCTTAAGGATAGCGGAGTCAGGGGGAATGGGGAGAAGGCAGGAACGGGGTACTGATTGAGAATGATCAGCCATGATCACATTGAATGGCGGTGCGTACAGGCTCGAAGGGCCGAATGGCCTCCTCCTGCACCTATTGTCTATTGTACGACTTCAGGCCTCTGTACCTCTTTCTCCGATGGTAACGGCAATAAAGGGCAGAGCATGGTTGGTGATTAGATGCTGCCTTTTTGAGGCAGCGTCACATAGAAACATAGACGGCAGGTGCAGGAGTAGGCCATTCAGCCCTTGAAGCTAGCACCGCCATTCAATGTGATCACGGCTGATCATCCAAAATCGGCACAGCACATCACTGGCAACTGTCTTCCGGCCATTCAGGACATTTTCTACCGGCGGTGCCTGTGGAAGGCACGCAGCATCATCAAGGACCACAGCCACCCAGCACACAGGCTGTTCTTGTTACCGTCAGGCAGACGATACAGGAGTATGGCTGTGCGTCCCAACAGATTTAAGAACAGTTTCTGCCATCAGGCTTCTGAACTCATAAACACATTTCAAATCATATATTGATTATTTTTAATATTGTCTTTTTACCTATTTTGAATATTGTCTTTTTACCTTACTAATGTCATTTTTTAAATCTTATTTATCCTTGGAATATTACTGCTGAGGTGACCAGTTGTCTTGTCAAATACATTTCATTGTACTGTTGACCCTGTGCCAACCTACATATGACAAATAAAAAATATATATTATTTATATTATTATTAAATCAGTACCCCGTTCCTACTTTCCCCCATATCCCTTGATTCCTAAGAGTTATATCCAACTCTCCTGAATACATTCCATATGGATGCTCTTGATGGGACGGGCTGAGTCCAGCCCCTCTCAACACTGAGATCAAGACAAACCCTTGGAATCACCAAGGTGGACCAAGTGTTGGTATGCGGGATTATTGTAGTTGGGTAGTTTAGTTTAGACATGCAGCGCAGAAACGAGCCCTTCGGCCCACCAAGTCTGTGCTGATCAGCGATCACTGCACACTAACACTAGCCTGCACACACTGGGGACAATTTATAATTTTTATAATTCTTTAGTCAGAGGATGGTGAATCTGTGGAATTCTTTGCCACAGAAGGCTGTGGAGGCAAAGTCAGTGGATATATTTAAGGCATAGATGGATAGATTCTTGATTAGTGCGGGTGTCAGGGGTTGTGGGGTGAAGGCAGGAGAATGGGGTTGGGGGAGATGATAGCTCAGCCATGATTGGATGGCGGAGTAGACTTGATGGGTCGAGTGGCCTAATTCTGCTCTGACACTCGTGATCTTACGATCTTACCAAGCCAATTAGCCTGCAATTGATAGCTGTCGTGGATGTGATGTATGAACATGGTTCTCTATGTGATTTGGTGTTGAGCAGTTTTGATAACACTGAGGTGCATTTTCTTTTAGTCCTTGTCCTCTATCATATTTCTTGTGCAAAAAAAGTTGCAAGTGTTCTTAAATAACCTCATTGCCTCAGTTCAGTAGTAATTTATTGAACTAGGAGGAACATTGACAGACATGAGCAAGGTCTTTATCGTTTATAAAAGGTTTGTTTTTTATTCACTGCTGAATATCCCCAGTGACTTGATGAGACGTTTTGTGCCTAAAAGAGAAGATCCAACATCCTTGTGAACTGAATTAAGCTCTGTAAATAATGCAAGAAAATGTTCAATAAATATAAACGATAGAAGATTTGTCCTCTTCAGAAATGTAAACCCCTGTTGGGAACAGACCACTTTACTGCAATCTCATAAATAAACCTTCACACTGAGTCTGAAGAAGAGTCTCGACCCAACGTCACCCATTCCTTCTCTCCAGAGATGGTGCCTGTCCTGCTGAGTTACTCAAGCTTTTTGTGTCTTATCTTCACAGTGGGAGTTTAAATCGGACTGTTAACCTACCTTCTCGGGGGACTTCCCCGCCATTGTTTTAAGGGAAAACAAGGGAGCTCCTCGCGCTGCCTCGGCAAGGCCAGCAGCATAATCAAGGACGAGTCGCACCCTGGCCACTCCCTCTCTCCCTTCTCCCATCAGGCAGAAGGTATAGAAGTGTGAAAACGCACACCTCCAGATTCTTTGCAGCTGTTACCAGGCAACCGACCCATCATACAGGAAGCAGAGGGCGGTCCTAAACTACTATCAGACTATTTTACAATAGACAATAGGTGCAGGAGGTGGCCATTTGGCCCTTCGAGCCAGCACCGCCATTCAATGTGATCATGGCTGATCATTCTCAATCAGTACCCCATTCCTGCCTTCTCCCCATACCCCCTGACTCTGCTATCCTTAAGAGCTCTATCTAGCTCTCTCTTGAATGCATTCAGAGAATTGGCCTCCACTGCCTTCTGAGGCAGAGAATTCCACAGATTCACAACTCTCTGACTGAAAAAGTTTTTCCTCATCTCAGTTCTAAATGGCCTAACCCTTATTCTTAAACTGTGGCCCCTTGTTCTAAACTCCCCCAAATTTGGGAACATGTTTCCTGCCTCTAACGTGTCCAACCCCTTAATAATCTTACACGTTTCGATAAGATCTCCTCTAATTCTGATCCTTCTCATCCTTCTAAGTCCGATTTTTCATCGGACTTTACTGGCTTTACCTTGCACTAAACGTTGTTCCCTTATCAAATATCTGTACTTGGTGAATGGCTCGATTGTATTGTCTTTCAGCTGACTGGTTAGCACGCAACAAAAGCTTTTCTCCTTACCTTGGTACACGTGACAATAGACGTAACTGGAATCTATTGACCTCAAGCCGATGTCTATCCCACTTTAAAAATAGAGGGTATACCGCTTTGCCCTTTGTGATGCCCAGAGGATGGGGAAAGGTGCTACATGAATGCAAGCTTCTTTGTGAATTTGAATTTAGTTGCTCAGAATTTGAAATTTAGTTTGTAAAAAATGAAGCTGTGATATTAGAACTCTATTATCACGAAGGAAGAAAGATAACTTACGCTGATCAACACGATTGATCTTTGGCTACCAGCAAACGAGGATGTTGCCAGGAACTATATATAGGGAGAGGCTGAACTATATATAGGGAGAGGTTGGACTGCATAACGGGTGCACCGACTGAATCAACATACAAAAACATACATTTTATATAAGTTATTCATTAATAATTTCTGCAAGACAATAAGAAGAAAAAAAGCCTTTTTTTTTTTTTTAAACAAGACATCAGTGCAAAAAGTGGCATAGTGGTGTAAGAGGTAATTCATATCCGATTTGGCAAGCAGATAACTGGATGAAACACAGTTCTGGAGGAAATCAGTAGGTTATCTGTGGAGGGAATGGGTGGACAACATCTTTGACCGGGACCTTTCTTCAGACCCATTGTTGAAAAGAGGAGAAATTCCTCAAAGCAGGCATTGGAGAGGAATGGGTGACGTTTCGGGTCGAGACCCTTGTTCAGACCTGAAACCTCACCCAGTCCTTCTCTCTAGAGACTCTAGCTGCCAGTCCTGCTGAGTTACTCCAGCATTTTGTATCTATCTTTGGTGTAAAACAGCATCTGCAGTCCCTCCCTACATTTTTTGGGGAGATTTCACAGTGGAGCCGTAAAGCATAGACAAGAGGCTGTGTGGATGCTGGAATCTTGAGCAAAACACATTGCTGGAGAAACTCAACAGGCCCAATAGAATCCATAGACGGAATGGACACACAATGTTTTGGGTCAGGACCTTTTTTTTCCCCATATACTTCATCTGTTTCATTGTAGTTGAAGGATATGTACTGGTCTAAATATCATTATTTTTCCTTGGTATTATTCACAAAATGCTGGAGTAACTCAGTAGGTCAGGCAGCATGTCAGGAGAGAAGGAATGGGTGATGTTTCGGGTCGAGACCCTTCTTCAGACTGATTATTTTTCCTTGTGATGCCATGGAATCTTCCAACGTGGACTTGTGGGAGGAGAAGGGGACAGAATTTAACATTCCATCTGTAAGATGGTAACCTCGTGGTTGATGATTACCTGGATAATGTCTGGGATGGGTTGAGAAGAATCAGTGCATTGTCTAATTACTGTGTAGTTGCCAGACACTGTGCTTCTGTGCTCATAGTCTTAAGATGCTTTCTCACTTAACGCTACACTATTCTTCAATCAGTGTAAGTAGACCGATGTCCACAAGCCAACAGCTATGGAGAAGCCCCTGCCCTTTCTGGGCAGAGAGAGACATGTGTCAACACAGTGACCTCTGCCTCTGGCCTCTCCAATGTGCTGAATGAGTTCCTGCTTCATATTTCAGTCTGAAAACCAGATTTGTTGATCTTTCTTTTCAGTTTTGAGCAGGTTTTTTTTTTTTCAATGCTTCGCCATTAGTTAAGGCACGGAACAAAATCTCAATGCACGCAGATTTTCAAGAGGATGTCAGTTGTTTGAAGGCTGCCTGTTATTGAGTTATCTCATTGGGCACAGATTGATTGAGGACGAGGGGAAAATGCAGCGTGCTTTTTGTAAGATGCCCGGATAAGATTCAGTTTCTTGGAGAAGAATACATGTTCTGTGGGGCAGTTCTCACGGGGAATGCTCCACCTTTCCTTGGTCATCAATGCCGACTCTGATTTTGTTCAGAACATTTTCATACCTCTAGTTTCCCTCTCCCCAGACTCTCAGTCTGTAGAAGGGTCCCGACCTGAAGCATCACCTATTCCTTTTCTCCAGAGATGCTGCCTGACCCGCTGAGTTACTCCAGCACTTTGTGACTTTCTTTGGGGCATTTCCCAAGGTGGGGGAATAGGGAGCTAAGCACCCCTCGTGTAGAAACTGGTCATGGTGGTGCAGCGGTAGAGTTCCTGCCTTGCATCGAATGCAGCGCCAGAGACCCGGGTTCGATCCCGACTACGGGTGCTGTCTGTATGGAGTTTGCATGTTCTCCCTGTAACCTGCGTGGGTTTTCTCTGAGATCTTCGGTTTCCTCCCACACTCCAAAGACGTACAGGTTTGTAGGTTAATTTGGCTTGGTAAATGTAAAAATTGTCCCCTGTGGGTGTAGGGTGGTGTTAATGTGTGGGGATAGCTGGTCGGCGCGGACCTGGTGGGCCGAAGGGCCTGTTTCCGTGCTGTATCTCTAAACTAAACTAGAAGGAATCTGCTTCTTTTTCAGAGGAGCTCATTATATTAAACCCTTGCCTGTCCCTTCAGTATGAACCATAAATACAATATAGTGAACAAAAAACCAAAGTGCTGGAATAACTCAGTGAGTCAGGCAGCATCTCTGGAGAACATGGGGAGGTAACATTTCAAGTCGGGACCCTTTAAGATTCAATGTAGTGAACCTCCTTGCCCATCTAATATAAGACTGTGCTGAAATAACCTTTGAGAACCAGATTCATATTGTTACTCTCTTGGGGAAACAAAATGAAATCGTTCTTCTGAGGACATCACTTGCCCACGTTCTCCAGAAATGCAGTCTGATCTGCTGAGTTACTCCAGCACTTTTTTTGTTTTGTGAACGAGCACCTGCAGTTCCTGGTGTCGCCAGGATTTGTGAACACTTGGATGCTGGCTTATTGGAGGTTCACTCGCCCACTGAAAGCCTGGCAAAGTGGGTGTATGGGGTCCTCCGGGCACCTTAGTGCTCGTGTTCTTGGGCAAATGTCCCCAGCTCTGTCTGCAAGATGTGAAAATGTAAAGCTTGCATATTACTGAGAAGCAACGTCTAAATCCACCTGGGCTTTGCCAACGTTTAAATTATTTTTCCCCTTGTGCTGAGTGGAGTGAAGAGCTCGGCAATAATGGATGTAATTACCTAAACCAGACCCATTCCAGCTGTTGACACACATCACTGATATAAATGCCCAACAGCCTGATCCATTGGAGCCAATGATGACTTGAGCTGTGATTCATGGCCTTCTGCGGCTTGTGCATAGACCTCCAGTCGTAACTTGTTCCTAAACGATGCAGAATGGCCATTTGGCACTTAACAAAAAATGATCTCGTGCCTGTGTTGCAGCCACCTGAACAACATGTGAACCTGAACTGAAGTGCTTTTATAATTAAATTGAAACCATCTTCAAGGCGATGTGGTTATGGAAAATGCTGCAGTACAGGAGGAGGCCATTGACTTGAGGAAGCATTGAAGTGTACACAACCCTGTGCCACAACAAAGCCACTGTGGAGATAGACAATAGACAATAGGTGCAGGAGTAGGCCATTCGGCCCTACAAGTCAGCACCGCCATTCAATGTGATCATGGCTAATCATTCTCAATCAGTACCCCGTTCCTGCCTTCTCCCCATACCCCCTGACTCCGCTATCCTTAAGAGCTCTATCTAGCTCTCTCTTGAATGCATTCAGAGAATTGGCCTCCACTGCCTTCTGAGGCAGAGAATTCCACAGATTTACAACTCTCTGACTGAAAAAGTTTGTCGCAGTGTAACTACTTAAAGATAGCCCCTCTGTCTGTAATCTGCCATGGTGAAAGGTACATACCTTGACTCCGCTATCAGAAGAGCTCTTTTAAACAACACAGTCTGAACAACACAGGCCTCCAGACAGTTTAGGCACAGGCCCACCTGTTGAGCGATCATCACTTGCAAACTTCCTTTCCTGAGGTGCTACCAATTAAGGCTTACTCTTCCTTCTTTTTATTACTCCATTATTGCACTTTAATTTTTTTTACTATTTCAGATTGCACTGCAATCTTCGCACCTTTCTGCTAATTTGCATTGTTCATTGTATTTATCGTACTTATTGCATTTATTATTTACTTAGAGCTTCACGCGAACTAGGAATTTCATTGCCCTCTGGTGTATATGGCAATAAACTAACCTAATCTAAGACTAATTGGAATGGGAGCAGAGTTTCACTTTCATCTATCTCACAGACAGCTTCCTTCCCAGTCATGTAGAGTCCTTGCAGTAGCAAGGAACAATATCAAGTCAACCTGGTCAGGGGATATTGTCTGCACTTGGAGAGGTCCAAGTATTCGGCAACTAGTGTGATGGTTGATGGTCCGGGACTTCATTTGTCACATGTACATGTACAGTGAACTTCACTTTTCTATCTAGTTCAGCACAAGTATTGCCAAACACAATCGGGGAGACCTTTAATCAAAAGGAATGAAGGGGGGAACCTTTGCCTCCAATGTGCCATCTTCCATTTTATGTTGGAAGGGCAATACTTGGAAGTAGTTGTGTCGAGTTTTCATGGGATTTAGGAATTCCTCAAATGGGGAGGAAAGCAAGTGTGGATAATGACAGCATAACCAATGCAGACTTTAACTCTGTTCTTCAAGGTTACAGATATATCTGGGTAGGTACACCAGCATGTCTTGTCCCAGTTTAATCGCTGGTATGGAAGTTTATGATCTCGTCAGTCTAATCTGATGAGAAGCAAAGTTATAAAGTGATACAGGCCCTTCAGCCCAACTTGCCCACACCGGCCAACATGTCCCAGCTGCACCAGTCCCACCTGCCTGTGCTTGGTCCATATCCCTCCAAACCTGTCCTATCCATGTCAGGGTATCCATACATCCAAGTTGTCTTCATCTTGGCCAATATTCATCCCTCACTTAAAAAAAACAATCGCTTGTTGACTTTTTGTTCCTCCAATTCGGAGTTTGTCACGGGCGCTGCCAGGGAATTTAACTTCCAATAATTAAATGAAGAGTTGGAATTTTAAAAGAGAACTATCCTCATTCAGGATGATAATGAAACTACCAGGGTGGCACGAAAGTACGTCTGGTTCACCGCTCCCCAGGGAGGTATCTTGGTGTAGATTATATGTAACTCCATACCATCCAAGGTGGTTGGTCCTAAAATGGCCTAGCAAGCTATTTGGTAGGCAATTAATTTAGTTTCGAGATACAGCACGGAAATAGGCCCACCGAGTCCGTGCCGACCAGAGATTCCCGTACACAAACACTATCCTACACGCACACACTAAGAACAATTTCGACCGAAGGCAAGTGACCTACAAACCAGTATATTTTTGGAGTGTGGGAGGAAACTGGAGCACCCGGTAGGGTTGACAATTGTTCCGCATTAGCTTAGACATCCCGTATTTTGGGCTAAATTGGTTTGTCCCATACGGGACCGCCCTTATCCCGTATTAAGCTTGGGGGGTGCTGTAGGTCTGGACAGTGTAGGCCCAGAGGCCCAGGCGCCGCCCAACGGAGGTTGCATAGCAACCAGCCTCCAGGCCCGGGCGGCCGCCATTGGTGGAGCGTGAGCACGTCGCCGCTGGGGCGCGGGGCGGTGAATTATTTCCCCTTATTTGGGAGTGACGTAGTTGGCACCCCTAGCGCCCAGGGAAAGTCCACGCGGTCAGGGGCAGAGCGTACAGACGGCACCCGTAGTCAGGGTCGAACCCAGATCACTGGTGCTGTAAGGCAGCAACTCTACTGTGCCTGCCTGTGATGGGCAATAAAATGCCAGCCTTACTGATCTATGACCGAACCCAAAAAATATATTAACGCTCCACCGCCTGCTGCCAAATACCCCAGGTTTTGCAAATGAAATGCACATTGTCTCACCACAGGTGGTGTATGAAAGAATTTTTGAAATGGTCTTGTGCAGAGGCTGGTGCTTTAAAATGAATTGCTCTGGGAATAAGGTATCTGCGTGAATAACCAATTTTTGTTGTTTTGTTTTTCAGGTAAGTGCAACGTGCTTTATCTTCCAAGTGCTTGCTTTATGCTGTGGTAATGAGATAGCAGGGGATTAGCTGGTGGTCGGCAGTCTGCACACTGAGCTGAGTTCCTGCAGGACTCCGGAGAGGCTAAGGATCTTGACGACTGCTACCGTGGTAATGTTGGCTTACTTCCTTCGTGATTTTTAGCTCATTCTGTTGGTGTGCAGCACTCCGAGCTCTCTCGGTACTATGTAAAGTAAGGAACTGCAGGTGCAGGTTTACACCAAAGATAGACCCAAAATGCTGGAGTAACTCAACGGGTCAGGCAGCATCTCTGGAGCAAAGGAATAGGTGTCGTTGTGGGTTGAGAGACGTCACCTATTCCTTTGCTCCAGTTATGCTGCCTGACCTGCTGAGTTACTCCACCATTTTGTGTCTATAGCAACATAGAAAATAGGTGCAGGAGTAGGCCATTCGGCCCTTCGAGCCTGCACTGCATCTTTGGTACTGTGGTACTTTGGTACATCTTTGGTCTATCTTTGGTACTGTGCCTCCTGGACAATGCCAGGATCTGAAGTCTTGGCACTTTAGTCACTTGTCTCAACCAAGATATTCCCAGAGGATTGGCCATATAACTGCTGGGCCCGCCCCAGTGAATCTGCTCTTTTTCCACCTGCCTAGAAATTTTATAACCAAATAGAACCTGTTCAAATAATTATGAAGAGCAAACATGCAATCATTTCAATATTCCTGCAACATAATATCGTGAGGGGAATAGATAAGGTAGACGCAGTCATTAATCCAGAGTGGGAGAATCAAGAACCAGAGGACAAAGGTTTAAGGTGCAAAGGAAAGATTTAATAGGATCCTGAGAGGCAACCTTTGCACACACAGAGTGGTGGGTACATGGAATGAGCTACCAGAAGAGGTATTTAAGGCAGAAACTATAACATTTAAAATGCATTTGGGCAGGTATGTGGACAGGAAAGGTTAGGAGGAATATGGGCCAAACACTGGCAGATGGGACTAGGGTAGCTGGGGCACTGGTGATGGGCATGGGCAAACTGTTTCTATGCTCCATGACATCTTTCCTGCACCTCTCCACCATCGTGTCTGGGTGATCGATCTCTAAGCTTTGGGAAGCCTCGGACTGTAAGCATCCACAAAGTTGCAGAGGATGACAACCTTCCGACCTCGTTTAACGTTTACTTATGTAAGCCTGCCTTCCGGTAGCAGCCTTTCAAAATCTCCCATAACACTTTAAAGCCAAGGAAATCCTTCCTGAGATGTCGTTGGCATTATCATTTGGGGAAATTTGGCGCCCAATTTGTCCAAAGACATCTCCTGCGAAGAGCAATGAGATAAACATACTGCAGACAGTTTTGCTACAGTGTGTGTAACCTCAATGTGAATGTGATACAACATGGTTGATGAATTGGGAAACACTATTTGCATCAATCCTCAATGTGATACAACATGGTTGATGAATTGGGAAACACTATTTGCATCAATCCTCAATGTGATACGACATGGTTGATGAATTGGGAAACACTATTTGCATTACGCAAATTAGTTACAGGACGATTTAGATCAGGACTGACAGAGCCACTTAAAAGTTACTTTGGAAATTGGCAAGCAGTAAAAAAAAAAAAAAGCTGTCTTGGAAAAGAAATGTTTCTATGTAGCTGCCCCACAGTAATCACCCGATTACAAACACTGTCAATTCTGTTGTTGCAAGGCCATTGTAATTGCTTCTATTGGCATGTGCAACGATACTCCATTAATCAATGTAACATGCAGCTTTTAGTATTTTTAGCTTGCTGCACAAAAATTATACTTGCAACCATTAAAAATGCTGTTGGTTTTGAAAATCCTGTGGGGGAGAAAACAACGTTGTTATTGTGAGTCTGAAACTCTCTGGTCCCAACCCACTTTTCCCTGTTGGAGCAATTATTTATTTAACGCCATTTTCTATCAAATACGGTTTCTTACAAAATGCAATTATTGCGTTCTAGCAGATCTACCTGTTGTCGGAGTTAGTCGTATTATTTATGTGGCTATAATAAGCCAGGCCACCATTTTGAAATGGTGATCTTTCTTGTCCATCTGTAAGATGCAGGCAGGGTCTTAATTTAATATCCCACCCATAGACACAATTATCAGCCAGGATTCTGGTGCTCAAGACTCTGTAGTGGGACTTGAACCCACAACCAACTAACCCTGAGCCGAGGGTACAGCCCGCTGAGCCACAGTGTCTACAGACAATCCTCCCGCATAGAATGATTATTTTAGGCTGCACAGCCCAAGGTGAGAGCCAGTTTACCAGGACTTTGCAACAGCAACCTCACGAGAGCTGACTAGTTGATAAAGTATTTTCACTGCTGCCTTGATAGAAATGAAATGGCTCCTTCAGGCATCAGTGAATCGGCAGGGCAATGCACAGAGCCTTTTACCCAGGGTTAGGAACCAAGAACCAGAGGGCACAGGTTTAAGGTGAGAGGGGAAAAGTCCTTAATAGGAACCTGAGGGGCAACTTCATTCTGAGGGTGGTATGTTTGTGGAACTAGTTATGACTGTATTGTTATGACTGAACGGCAAATGAAGTTCCTCGTATGTTGCAAAACATATTTGGCTAATAAACTATTATTGTGATTGGTTATCCAGGGAAAGTAGTTGAGGCAGGGACTGCAGGAGCATTTAAAAGACACTTGGAGAAGCAGATGGATAGGAAAGTTTGAGGGATGTTGGCCAAATCCAGGCAAATGGGACTAGATTTGATGGGGCATTTGGTTGAGTGGGATGAAAGGCCTGTTGCCTGACTCTGTGGCTCTGAGTGTATGACTCCAGGAGAGGAAGGTAGAAAGACTGACCAATACCTTTGATACAGAAGAAGACAGCATGCAGTGGGGAGAGAAGTGGATTTAACCTTTGTCATTTATTACAAAATGGCACTCATAAATCCATAATATTGGCACAGATGAAGCCTCTATGGTAGACAGTAAAGGGGAGGGGAGAAAATTCTTCTTTGGAATTGATGAATGCACAGCTTCAGTGATCCAGGTTCAGTTCTTGCCCCTCAGGTTTGCCTGTGTGGAGTTTGCACCTTCTCCCTGTGATTGCATAGGTCTTCTCTGGGTGCCCCGAACTCCTTCCCTCAATCCTAAAAATAATAATTTGCCTCTGTAATTTAACGCTAGGGTGTAGATGTTTATTTAAAATCTAGATGGGAGAGGGGGGAGAGTGATGTTGATGGGAATGTGGGGAGAATAAAATGGATGAGGGTGGGGTTAGTGAAAATGGGTGAATTATGATCAGCATAGATTCTGGTGACGGTCTGTATCTGTGCTGTGGCTCTCTGACTGGCTAAATCTGCCTGTGCAGTCAGAAAGGAAGATAGAATACAGAGTAAGCAACAAGGAACTATTTACAACCTACAACGACATGGTCAATTTTTAGAGTGGCAATTATAGTACATAAATCAAAAACGATTCCTGATGAGTGACTGTAATTGATGCAATTGCAAGCATGCAGTAAAACTCTTTGCCTCTAATGTGTCTCTGGCTTTGGCATATTAAGTCTGGTCTTGCAAAGCCCCAACTTGGTCCCCATCTTTAAATTATCTTGTCCTGCCAAATCATCTCCTTAATATAGATCTGGAGATGCAGGGAAATGTTCTTGAAGCTAAGGTTTGTAGTGAAGGAATGAACAGTTTAGTTTAGAGATGCAGCATGGAAACAGACCCTTTGTCCCCCAAGTCCACGCCGACCAACAATTACCCCGTACACTAGTTCTATCCTACAGACCAGGGGTAGTTTACAGAAGCTAATTGACCTACAAACCTGTACGTCTTTGGAGTGTGGGAAGAATCTGGAGCACCCAGAGAAAACCCACACAGTCATACATGCAAACTCTGTACAGACAGCACCTGTAGTCGGGATCGAACCCGGGTCTCTGGCGCTGTAAGGCAGCAACTCTACCCCTGCACCACCGCCCCTGTTTTCCTACCCAGCAAGTCTCCAGCCCCCCAATAGATAGATAGACTATTAGAAAAGTGAGGTTTCAGGGTGCCTTAATAGAGGTCTTTACTCTGTGATTACTCTGTCTTTACTCAAAGGTTCACCTGCACCTCCTCCAACCTCATCTATTGCATCCGCTGCTCTAGATGTCAACTTATTTACATCGGCGAAACCAAACGCAGGCTCGGCGATCGCTTTGCTGAACACTTGCGCTCGGTCCGCATTGACCAAACTGATCTCCCGGTGGCCGAGCACTTCAACTCCCCCTCCCATTCCCAGTCTGACCTTTCTGTCATGGGCCTCCTCCAGTGCCATAGTGAGGCCCACCAGAAATTGGTGGAACAGTACCTCATATTTCGCCTGGGCAGTTTGCAGCCCAGTGGTATGAACGTTGACTTCTCCAACTTTAGATAGTTCCTCTGTCCCTCCCGTCCCCTCCTTCTTCCCAGATCTCCCTCTATCTTCCTGTCTCCACTTATATCCTTCCTTTGTCCCGCCCCCCCGACATCAGTCTGAAGAAAGGTCTCGACCCGAAACGTCACCCATTCCTTCTCTCCCGAGATGCTGCCTGACCTGCTGAGTTACTCCAGCATTTTGTGAATAAAAACCTTCGATTTGTACCAGCATCTGCCGTTATTTTCTTATACTCTTTACTCTGTGATTCGGTTGACCAGGACTGGCATTGATATCACTGGTTTCACGATCACTAAATGACCCAAATCACTTTGGAAGTATAGTTACTGCTGCATGAAGGAATGAATAAATACTTTATTGTCACATGTGATGAGTCACAGTGAGATTCTTTGTTTTACACACCCAAGGTATGCAAAGAGTTGCCACGTAAAGGGCGCTGACAAAGTTTGAAAGTATCTCACGCCAGGTCCTCCTTTGTCCTCCCCCCTCCCTCCCGGCAGTCCCCCCCCATGCTGGTTCCTCCTTTGTGCATCTAACCTGTGAGATTCCACCAGCGGCAATTTTTATTTTGCATTGTTAATTAATAACAAATTATCAGCCAGGGACTGCTCTCTTGGTCATCATACGAAAGCCTCCTTGGGTTGAGAGAAACCTGATATTGACGCCATGTGGAAGATGGTGCTTCTGGTCGAGTTTGGCCCTCCCTCAGCCCTGCTCTGGAGGGTCAGTCTAAATCTTTGTGCTGACACCTCCTGAACCCACGATTCTCTGACTCGTAAAACCAGAGCATCGCAAACGTCAAGAGAAATTTCTTTGGCCAAAATTAGTAGCATGGAACTTGCACATAGAGTAGTGGGGATAACCAACTGTAATGCATCATGAGGGAGGTGAGAGCGAGGACTGGAAGAGGTATATCAATGGGGGAAGTGGAGCTAAGTAGTGCGAGGATGGTGGTGTAGAACAATAACATGGGCTAGTTGACAATGGGAATAGCTGTTGCTTGTTGATTCAAACACCAGCTTCTCTGAGCTCCAGGTTAACTTGAAATGTAGAATATAAAAAACACTTTGTTAATGGTGGGTGCTAAGGAGGATTTAGAGACCCAGCAATGGGATGAGCTATTTGTCCCACCGTCAGAGTGACCTATTTACATAATCCTGTTTTATTCTCCCCACATTACTATTATATCCCTCGGATTTCATCACCCTTTACACTTCACACGTTATAGAGATACAGCATAGTACCAGCATCTGCAGTTATTTTCTTACACTGACTACGGGTGCTGTCTGTACGGAGTTTTGACATTCTCCCCGTGACCTGCCCATTGGTTTTCTCCTGGATCTTCGGTTTCCTCCCACACACCAAAGACGTACAGGTTTGTAGGTTCATTGGCTTTGGTATAATTGTAAATTGTCCCTAGCGTGTGTAGGATAGCGTTAAAACGTGCGGGGATCACCGGTTGGCGTGGGCTGAGGGGCTGCTCTGTATCTCTAAACTGAATCAAATTAATCTGCAAGAATTATACATTATGCACAGTGCATGGATCATGATGCCATTTGGTACACATTACGACTCACGACTGCTGTTTTCTGAAGTTCATAAGTTTGTAGGAGCAGAATTAGTCTTTGGTGTGTGATACAGCGTTTTGGCCCACCAAGTCCGCTCTCACCAGCACCCTACCACTAGCCAACCACGCTCGGGGACAATTTACAGATTCCTATGTTTATTTTTTTTAAAACACCGCCTTATTCTGCAGAACTATACATCTTTGGACTATGGGAGGAAACCAGCGCACCCAGAGAAAACCCACGCAGTCACAGGGAGAAAGTGCAAACTCCATATACACGGCACCTGTAGTCAAGATTGAACCCGGGTCTCTGGCACTGTGTTGCAGCATCTCTACTGCTGTGTTCCCGAGTAGAAAGGCACTTCCTCCCTTTTGCTAAAGCAACTAAAATCGGGTCCCTATTACCAGGGAGTTTCCTGAACAATACTGACACACTTTCACAGCCTTCTTGCAAATAGGAAAATGCCTTCCAAAGCTGAGCAGTAGTTCTTTGGGGGAGAATGTTATGAAGTATAGCAGAGCTGTTTTGTAATCAGTAAAAGTATTAAAATAATTGCAGAATGATAGAAATCTATTGAACCTGCACAGTCTGGGTGGGCTCCCCTGTTTCAAAGGAGCCCAGCTTGAAATCTTCTGCAGCTGAGTCCCCAGCTTTAGTGTTTAACACAGTGGGTTTAATACAGTAGCATCTGTAAACCATCAAAGGTTGGGTGAGAGAGCATAGGATTAAGGAATACACACTTCATGATTCCTTGGTGAAAGGAAGCATTTTCCTCCCCATTATGCTTTTCAAATAAGATTGTGGAAGATTTGTGATCACCGCGGGCTAAGTAGATGTTGGATGTGCTCAGGGCAGAAAGGTGGGGTGCTTTTGCGCAAAAGGACTTGCATTTGTACCGTGCAGTTCACTCTGAGACATTACCACACTGTCAGTTCAATACTTAACTTTTGAAGTGCCAGTGGTTTATTTGCACACTGCTTCTTGGGCCTCCCTCAGTCATGGCTGACCATGGGTGATGCATCCTAGTTGGCTGCTTGCTCCAAACCTCGGCTGGATCAGCGTCGCTTGTGGCTGAAGAGACCAATGCGGGAGTGACAGTCTCTGTCCCAAAGGTCACATTTGTGTGTGGTCTCTGGTCTGTTGAAGTTGCTGCGCTCCTTTCTGCGTTCCAGCTTGTCTGCCGCTGCATTCATCGGTTTCTCTTCCCCCTCCGTGAACTTTTGAAGTGCCGGTGGTCTATTTGCACATTGCAATCTCCCACAAATTAGCAGTGCCAAATGATATTTTTTTCCAAAGGGATTCTAAACAAAAAAATACTCAATAGTCCCTGTCTCAATAGTATCGGTTGAACGGGAGACACCAAAGTACTGGAGTGACTCAGTGGGTCAAGCAGCATCTCTGAAGAACATGGATAGTGACCTGTACAGGAAGGAACTCAGATGCTGGTTTAAATGGAAGATAGACACAAAATGCTGGAGTAACTCGGAGGGACAGGCAGCATCTCTGGAGAGAAGGAATGGGTCACCCATTCTAGCCATGGATAGTTGATCTTTTGGGTCAGGATCTGAAGAAAGAGCCCAACCCAAAATATCACCTATCCAAGTTCTCTAGAGATGCTGCCTGAGCCTCTGAGTCACTGCAATGCTTTGTTTTTTTTGTAAACCAGCAGCAGCAGTTCCTTGTTCTTCTTTCTCTCTGAAAGAGAATCGGTTGTCATTAAAGCACGTTGGCAGGCTCTTCAGTCTGAAACATTAACAGGTTCTCTTCCCATAGATGCTTCCTGACCTATTGAGCATTCTATTCTTATTTTAGATTTCCAGAACCTGCAGTCTGTTCAATTTTTATTTATTTCAATTGGAGTGGTTAAAGATTAAATGTTGTCTGCAAACCTCAACTAGAAAATAATACTATGGGATCTTTTGCATCCTAACATCTAAGGAAGGCAGCACCTACTGCTGTACAGGACTCTCAGCAGCACGACTCTGGGGCACAACTAGGGTTGCCAACTGTCCCGTATTAGCCGGGACAGGCCGTATATTGGGCTAAATTGGTTTGTCCTGTACGGGACCGCCCTTGTCCTGTTTTAGGCCCGGGGGGGGCGGTGTAGGCCCGGGGGACAGTGTAGTTCCGGAGGCCCGGGCGCCGCCTAACGGAGGTTGCGTAGCGACCCGCCTCCCGGCCCAGGCGGCCGCCGTTGGTGGAGCGGGAGCACGTGCCCGCTGGCTGGGTGAGGTCACATGGGGCGCGGGGCGGTGACGTCACCTTGTCCCTTATTTGGGAGTGAGATAGTTGGCACCCCTAGGCACTACGCTGCATTTGTGCTAAATTCCCTGTGTTGAGACTGAGACCCTTAATCTTTCTCTTTGCGGATAAGATGGTTTCATGCCAAGCAACAGCTGGGGTGGTTGGAGTATTTTTGCCAACCAGATCGTTGTCATAATGTCGTGATAGGAGCAGAATTAGGCCATTCAGCCCATTAGGTCTACTTTGCCATTCAATCATGGCTGATCCGTCTCTCCCTCCTAACCCCATTCTTCTGCCTTCTCGCCATAACCCCAGTCACCCGTAATTGTGGGACTGCACTAGTGGGGACTGAAATAGCTGAGTGCCCGATCATCTGATTTCTGAGCAGTAAGACTGCAAAGTGGCCACATCTCCTTGCAGTGACAGGATACGGATTTCCCACCAGCAGCTTAGTTGCCGGTTGCAAAGACCTTTATCTGATCAGGATCGTTTTCGCTCCAGCTCTCACTGATCCATTACCACGGCTTTTAAGGCTTAATTTCCACGGCCCGCAGAAGCAGGAACAAAAGAAACCTAGAGAAGCAAAGACTGCTGTCTGCTACAAAGTAGTGGGGTTGGTGAGGGAAATAGGATCTAGGAGGTTGAAATGATTTACACTGGGGTGTTGCTGGACCGAGATGAGAAAACATTTCTTTACACAGTGAGTGGTGAGTCTGTGGAATTCTCTACCACAGAAGGTAGTTGAGGCCAGTTCATTGGCTATATTTAAGAGGGAGTTAGATGTGGCCCTTTTTGCTAAAGGGATCAGGGGGTATGGAGAGAAGGCAGGTACAGGCTACTGAGCTGAATGATCAGCCATGATCATATTGAATGGCGGTGCAGGCTCGAAGGGCCGAATGGCCTACTCCTGCACCTATTTTCTATGTTTCTATGTTTCTATGCCTGTCGGGAAGTGGGATAGCGGGCATGAGACGGAGATGTATTTGGTTCAGGATTTAGATGAAATTGGACAAAAGTGTGAGGCAAGAACAGGAGGTGTCAATTGTGAAGCTAGAGGATAGAAGAATGGTCCCAACTCAACGTCCCCTATTCATGTTCTCCAGAGATGTTGCTTGACTCGCTGAGTTACTCCAGCACTTTGCGAGTTTATGGGAAACCAGCATCTGCAGTTTCTTGTATCTCGGCTAGAAGAATCAAAACCTGTCTAATGCTGCGGCCTTCGGGTGAATGGGGCCTAAATGAGGGCTGGTCTCGCTTTTTGGTGACAGATGCCTGGAGGAGGGGAAGGGGATTTGTGAAATGAAAGCTAGGGATTTGCCTGATAGGCATCCGTCTTTAAGTGTCAGGCTTGAGAAAGGACCTTGCACATAATGCTCTGTCACTGCTGCTGTCTGATCATATTTGATGGACAAGGCATGTTTGACATGATTACCTTGAATGTGGACGTGTCTTTCTACACAGTAGAGGGTGTGGGAAACCAAATCTGATAGGGCTTCCTTTCCCAAGTGAATTTTAAATTACAAACAAGGCCTCTGATCTGCTTGTATCAGATTTCTCTCTCACTTGTTTCTGCTACTATTCTGTTCGCTTCATTTATTGTTTAGGATTGAATGTGTTTTCTATTCTCCTTGGTTGTGCATGTTCCCTGTTGATTTGTGAATAATTTTTAGTTTCCTTGTGGAGTTAGCAGCGCTCAGTTTATGAATAATTTACGGCCTGAAATACCCTTGGAATAGTTGTATTTGTGCTTCAGTTATTATTCGTTGGCTGAAAAGTGACAAGAAATTATAAACCTACTTGGAGCCTCTCCAGATGGAACTGCAGATGCTGGATTAAACCGAAGATGGACACACAAAAAGCTGAATGTGTCGGACGGAAAACTGTAGATGCTGGTTTAAATCGAAGGTAGACACAAAATGTGTCAAAATAGACAAAGACACCAATATATTACTCTCAATCCTAGATGCTCCAAAGATACACCGAAAAAGCTGGAGTAACTCAGCGGGTCAGGCAGCATCTCTGGAGAGAAGGAATGGGTGATGTTTTGGGTCGAGACCCTTCTTCAGACAAAAAAAAGCCGAAGTCTGAAGAAGGGTCTTGACCCGAAATGTCACCCATTCCTTTTCTCCAGAGATACTGCCTGTCCCGCTGAGTTGCTCCAGCTTTTTTCGGTGTATCTTTGGAGCATCTAGGATTGAGAGTAATATATTGGTGTGGAGGGGCATTTGACTGGGGTATCAATAAATGGGTCATATTTGTATTGGCCGGGTGTGATTGTTCAGGTACCATGGTGAGCAGTGCTGTGGTGTGAGTTGTTCACGATTACGATCAATGGGGGCACCAAGTGTCATATATCCAAGTTTGACGATGCAAGCTGGGTGGCAGCATAGGTTCTGAAGATGCATAGAGGCCTCAAAGGGATATATACAACCCTAATTGAAAAAGCACATAATAGATGAATAATAATATAGAGAAAATAGAAAGCAAAATATTTTAAATAGGAAAAATCAAAATTTGCCATTGTTCAGAGAGCCTTTTTATGCAGAAGGTTTGAGAAGTAATTAAGGAGCCAAATGGTATTGGCCTCTAGTGCAAGAGGATTTGATGCAAACATCCCAATATCGGTGGAAATGTACAGGGAAATGTTGATTCCTCATCAGGAATATTGTCCTCTAAATAAGACATTGCTTCGAGTACGGTCAGCACATATCAGAAATGAAATATTTATGAAACAGGAATGCATTGAAGGTTCTTGGGGTTAATGCATGTGAAGGGGTTGGGGAATATGGTCTACGAGGAGAAATTAAGCCGATGAGTTTTTATAGCAGTGGGGACACAAGGATCTGCAGATGCTAGTTTACAAACAAAGTCACACCAAAGTGCTGGAGTAACTCAGTGGGTCAGGCAGCATATCTGGAGACATGGATAGGTGACGTTTTGGGTTGGGACCAGTCTGAAGAAGGGTTCCTAACAAAAAAACATCTCCTCTCCATGTTCTCCAGAGATGCTGTGTGGCCCGAGTTGTTCCAGCACTTAATGCAATTTTAAAAATAGAATTGGAGGTGGTCACACTGAAACATAAATGAGGAATGGTGCACATCTAGAATGAAGTCGGCTGATTCCAGAACTTAGTGCACTAAAGCTTCCACCTCGGCTGGTAATCTTGCTGTGCTTCTTTGGGATGGGGTTGGTGAGAGTTGGTTGAAATTTGGAAGCAGCTTCAGATTAAACTCCCAGTTTAATAACTTCGTAAGTGTTCGGAACAGAATTGGCCCATCAAGTCTACCCCGCTATTCAATCATGGCTGATCTATCTTTCCCTCCTAACCCCATTCACCTGCCTTCTCTGCATAACTCCTGACACCAGTATCGGGCAGGGCAGATTGGTTGTATAATTTGATGGCCGCTGGTGGAGGGATGGACTGTCCGCTGCAGAGGCGATGTTACGGGACAGGCTTGATGGACTTCCTCACTGCTTACTTGCCCATTAATGTTCTGAGTTGGTGCTTCTGCCCTGCCGCAGATCCCAGCCCCAGTCCCAGGTGCACCATGTCGGTGGGCATTGGAAACCATTTCCCAGCATGAGAGAAGCATGAGCAGGCCCTTCAACAGTTCCTGGGCTTTGAGTTTATAAGAGCAGCTTGACATTGCCATTATATAATAGAACAGATTTTGTTTATGACAAAGATGAAATGATGGAAAAGAATTGCGTAGGAAAATAACTGCAGATGCTGGTACAAATCGAAGATATCACAAAAAGCTGGAGTAACTCAGCGGGTCAGGCAGCATCTCAGGAGAGAAGGAATGGGTGACGTTTCGGGTCGAGACCCTTCTTCACGTTTAAAAAGCATCTGCAGTTATTTTCCTACACAACTTGCTGCTCCACTGCGATTTCTTCTCAAGGTATGTCTACTTTGACGAAGTTCTCCTCCTCTCTTCGAGAGTGTAGCAGCATGCTCTCTCACTGCCTCCCTCTGTGATTCCTCCTGCCCTCCAACTCTACGACCACGTTTAAGACCCCCTCCCCTGACATCAATCTGAAGAAGGGTCTCGACCCGAAACGTCACCCGTTCCTTCTCTCCTGAGATGCTGCGTGACCCGCTGAGTTACTCCAGCTTTTTGTGATACCTTCGAAATGAATTGCGTGTCTTCGACTGCAGAATGGAAAATGAAAACTCCCAAGCTGTTGAAGTGTGGATCTCTCTCTTGCAACAAAGTGCAGACATTTTCCTGATTTGCTACTAAGCTGGGATTTCATTTAGCTTTATGTCTTTAGGATAGTTCTATCACCACCAGGAGACCTTGCAGTCATGAAGTAAATATGCTACCAAACAGTTCTCAATGCAGTAATGTTGCATTTGAATTGTGACAGTAGTGGGAGAGGGAAGCTTTGATCTGGAGAGTTGAATTTCCCCCTTTGGCAGAGGAGTTACTGTAATAACAAAAGTGAAAGGCAGCCAGGTGGTGTGTGCCCACAGAGGTTGAGGTAGGTGATCAAATCCACACATTTTCTGCTTCACGAGCAGTCTACCATGCTGGTCTTTCATCTTGCTATTTTGTGCCCACCCTCACATCTCCAATTCATGACCGTGAAATTTAAATGGGTGTAAACTGGATGGGATATCTATATTGTACGGTTGACTAGGTTGATTAAACAACCTCATGGCTACTGAGAGTTGAGATGAATGACATTTGCCTACCTTTCTACGTGTTCTGTGACTGATCTTGGAGTGTTATAGAATGTGCTATCTTTGTCATTCAGCATGGAAACAGGCCCTTCAGTCCTACATGCCCATGCCAACCAAGATGCCTGATCTTCACTACTCCCACCTGCCCCTGTTTGGACCATATCCTTCTAAACCTTTCCAATCCATGCAGTTGTACAGAGCCCTAGTGGGACTGCACCTGGAGTACTGTGTGCAGTTTTGGTCTCCAAATTTGAGGAAGGATATTCTTGCTATTGAGGACGTGTAGCGTAGGTTTACTAGGTTAATTCCCAGAATGGCGGGACTATCGTATGTTGAAAGACTGGAGCGAATAGGCTTGTATACACTGGAATTTAGAAGGATGAGAGGGGATCTTATCGAAACGTATAAGATTATTAAGGGGTTGGACACGTTAGAGGCAGGAAACATGTTCCCAATGTTGGGGGAGTCCAGAACCAGGGGCCACAGTTTAACAATAAGGGGTAAGCCATTTAGAACGGAGATGAGGAAAAACATTTTCAGTCAGAGAGTTGTGAATCTGTGGAATTCTCTGCCTCAGCCAATTCTCTGAATGCTTTCAAGAGAGAGCTAGATAGAGCTCTTAAGGATAGCGGAGTCAGGTGGTATGGGGAGAAGGCAGGAACGGGGTACTGATTGAGAATGATCAGCCATGATCACATTGAATGGCGGTGCTGGCTCGAAGGGCCGAATGGCCTCCTCCTGCACCTATTGTCTATTGTCCAAATGTGTTTTAAATGTTATTATAGGACGTGCCTCAACTAACTCCTGTGGCAGCCCATTCCATATATCCACCATCCTACGTGTGCAAATCTGTTATGTACCTGATCGTGGAGTGTGCTATCAATTGTGTTCTGCATCGGTGTGTGCTGGCGGAGACACAGTTCAGGAGGATGTACACCAGCGAGTTTCTGCAGGGATATGGTGAAAGCGCGTGGATAGCTCATCTAAGGATTTGGCGCACAGACTCCATGGGCCAAAGGCCTACCTCCTGTGCTGTGCCATTCCATGGTTCTTTGAAGGGAATGGTCGTAGGTTTCAGGAGCAGAATTATGCCATTCGGCCCATCAAGTCTACTCCGCCATCCAATCATGGCTGATCTATTTCCCTCTCAACCCCATTCTCCTGCCTTCCCCCCCAAAACCGTTGACACTTGTACCAATCAATAATCTGTCAAACTCCATGTTCCATCCAGTGGGTCGGGAACTCATTGTGAGAGTTGTTCACATGTTGTAGTAAGACTCTTCTTGTTCTCTCCTTTATTATGTAAACAGTAGTGTTCTGGTGATGAATGGAATAAAGATGGGGCAGGAGTAGCCCTTGCTGAGGTAAACATTGGCACTGACAGCTTGGACGGAGACGGCTGTATATATTAGAATAAAATAAAGGACACAAAAAGCCTGAGTAACTCAGCGGGACGGGCAGCATCTCTGGAGAGAAGGAATGGGTCACGTTTTGGGTCGAGACCCTTCTTCAGACTGAAATACTTTATTTTGGACTTCTGACCAGCAGCTCAGAGGCAGGGGAGGCAAACACACACAGAATATGGCAGTCTCACCACCAGATTCAGGGACAGTTGCTTCCCAGCTGCTATCTGGCAACTGAATCATCCTACCGCAACCAGAGAGCAGTGCTGTACTACTATCGACCTCTGATGTCCCTCTGACTATCCTTGCCCGGACATTGCTGGCTTTAGACAATAGACAATAGGTGCAGGAGGAGGCCCTTCGGCCCTTCGAGCCAGCACCGCCATTCAATGTGATCATGGCTGATCATTCTCAATCAGTACCCCGTTCCTGCCTTCTCCCCATACCCCCTGACTCCGCTATCCTTTACCTTGCACTAAACGTTATCCCCCTTATCGTTACACTCTGTAAATGGATTGATTGTAGTCATGTATTGTCTTTCTGCTGATTGGTTAGCACGCGACAAAAAAGCTTTTCACTCTACCTTGGTGCATGTGACAATAAACTGAACTGAAACTAATGCTTCCTGTAGCTTTCTGCACAAATAGAAGGCTTGTTGAAGCATTTCCTCAGCACCACTTTCTCGGCCGCCCTGGTTCCCTGGCAATGAGTCGCATTATTCAGCAGAGAACCTGCGGTCTCGGAGTACAGGAGCCAGATTAAGGAAGGTCGAGAGGATGAGAAGCAAAAGATGCACAATAAGATTTTAGACCAGAGAAAGTGCACCTTACAGGGACAATAGGTGCCTGGTAGTGAGTTAGAAGCAGAATAAATGATACTCAAAGTGAATTAGCAAACTGTAATTTGATCACTGACGAGATTAGATGACATATAATGTTGAAGGGACCTGCAAGCACTTTGTAAAATGTCAGCCTCCAAAGAGACCACTGTGTAACGTGCTGCAAAGAGGCTGCCTCTCCACACAGTGCAGCTAATTGAAAGAGGTACCTATCATCTTTAGGCCTGAAGGCCAAAGAGAATATGAGAATCCCAACCCCACCAACTTAATCTGGTTAATTTTTAGGACAATACAACATTGATCAGGCTGGAGCCCAAGGCAGGAGAATGCCAAGCAAGGACATGATTTTTTTTTCAAGTAAAATCATTTTCTAAGACTAGGGCCTTAACTAAAGCATATCCATCAAAATTCCTAAAGGTGATTTTGTGTCAAAGAAATTCCTCAACATGAGAACAATATGAACATGAATCATATTTCCATAGTGAATGGTGGTGGTGAATAAAAGGGGAAGATGTAAGTGAAAGAATTAAGAAGGCGGTTGCCTGACCATGACAGAGTAAAAGGTTTTTAGTTTTTGTGGTACAATGTGGAAACATGTCCTTTGGCCCTCTGAGTTTGTGCCAATCAGCCAATACGCGTACACTATCCTACACATTAGGGTCAATTTAGAGAAGTTAATTACGCTACAAACCTACATATCTTTGTAATGGGGAAGGGAAATCGGGGCATCTGGAGAAAACCATGGGGTCACAGGGTATCACAAAATGCTGGAGTAACTCAGCGGGTCAGGCAGCATCTCAGGAGAGAAGGAATGAGTGACGTTTCGGGTCGAGACCCTTCTTCGGACTGACCTGTGGTTACAGGGAGAACCTACAAACTCTGTACAGACAAGAATCTTGTCGGAAGCCAGTTCTCTGGTTGTGTAGAGGAAGCTACACTACTGTGCTGCCCTACATGGAGGCTGGCTTAGGTTCAGTGCAGAGCCGTTTGGCTGAAAACCCTGCTCCGATGAAATCTTTTATTCTGAAATCATCCGAAATAAAGTCCGGTCAAGGATAGTCCATGGGACATCAGAGGTAGATAGTAGTTCTGCATTGCTCTCTGGTTGTGGTAGGATGATTCAGTTGCCAGATAGCAGCTGGGAAGAAACTGTCTCTGAATCTGGTGGTGTGGCATTAGGCTGCCACATTCAGTCTGAAGATGGGTCTCGACCCGAAACGCCACCCGTTCCTTCTCTCCCGAGATGCTGCCTGACCCGCTGAGTTACTCCAGCATTTTGTGTCTACCTTCAATTTAAACCAGCATCTGCAGTTTTTTTCCCCTACACATTCTGGGGTTGTTTGCCTCCCCTGCCTCTGAGCTGCTGGTCAGAACTGCTGAGAAGGGTGGAGAAGCAGTGTGCACGGGGCATGGAAAGCAAAGGGTAGCTGAGTTACTCCAGTTACAGCCGAGGATGGCTTCATCCATTCTCTTTGAGATGTCTCCCTTCTAAACATTTGCTTCCAAGTGTGCTTTGGGTTTTTTTTTGCACAAGCCTCTGAATGCTAGTCTTCAACTCTGGCATAATTGGGCTCCAGAGTGTTCACTGTAAACATCAGCTTCCAGAGCGATTGCCTTGGGATCCTGTCAGTGAGCACATTCGGTGCTGTTTTAAATCAAAGATAGACACAAAAAGAGACAGCTAGATAGAGCTCTTAAGGATAGCGGTGTCAGGGGGGTATGGGGAGAAGGCAGGAACGGGGTACTGATTGAGAATGATCAGCCATGATCACATTGGTGGTGCTGGCTCGAAGGGCCGAATGGCCTCCTCCTGCACATATTGTCTATTGTCTATCCCTGGAGAGAAGGAATGGGTGACATTTCGGGTGGAGACTGGCCTCCTTCTCTCCAGAGATACTGCCTGTCCTGCTGAGTTACCCCAGCCTTTAGTGTCTATGCATATAAACTAGTTCCTGCTCGGCCAGACTAAGTGTTTTGACTGCCTTTTCCCACTATTGTTTCTTTTAATACGGTTGGAAAAACTTGACTGATTAGACACTTCACACATCTGTTAAACAGGATGTTCAGATATTAGCTCAACGTTTTTTTTCTCGGCCGTCTGCGTTGCAAGTTTGGCTCACATTTCCAGGCATTGCTGGTGAGCATTCCCGCCCTAAGTATTACTTGGAAGAATCAAGATTCAGCAGGAAATTTTATCTGCCGTCTTTAATGTAGTGAACTGCAAGAGGCACCCAAGGTGGGATTTGGGCCAATTTGAACAGGTTAGAAAGTGTTTTAGTTTAGTTTAGCGACACAGCGCTGAAACTGCCCCTTCGGCCAACTGAGGCCACACTGACCAGCGATCCCCGCCATTTAAACTACCCAACACACGCTAGGGACAATTTTCCATGGATACCAAGCCAAGTAATTTACAAACCTGTACATTTTTGGAGCGTGGGAGGAAACTGAAGATCTCCGAAAAAAGCCATGTACAAACTCTGAACAGACAGCACCCATAGTCAGAATCGAACTTGGGTCTCTGGCACTGTAAGGCAGTAGCTCTACCGCTGCACCACCGCACTGCCCGAAGGAACAACAAGGAAAGAAACGTGGATAGATGAGGGTAGGTGGAAAGGTTTGTGAGCATATGCCAAAAGCATAGGCAATGGCAGCTGAAGGCATAGCCAAAAATGATGGAGCAATGAAAGCGTTGCCGCTCCTGGGGGTTAGAAAGACATGGTGATCACTGAGAATTAGAGGGCTGGGGGAGATGATAGAGATGGGGACAGTGTGCACATGCATGGATAGGAAAATAAGAACAAATTGTGCAAAGGGTTGTTCATTCTATTGTATTGGAAGCAATGGTCTTTCATCTTGTCCTTGTTTTTCATAATCTCTTGTCTTAGAACCATGAAATGCTTTTGTAGTCCAGTCCATGTACTTGAAGCTGAGACTTGTGAATCTCTGGGCTGTGGGTGCATGGTTATCATTCGGCCCATCAAGAATACGCCGCCATTCAATAATGGCTGATCAATCTCTCCCTCCTAACCCCGACGGTTGCCAACTTCCTCACTCCCAAATACGGGACAAAGTGACATCACTGCCCCGCGCCCCACAGGACCTCACCCAGCCAGCGGCCACGTGCTCCCGCTCCACCAATGGCCGCCGCCCGGGCCGGGAGGCGGGTTGCTACGCAACCTCCATTAGGCAAATACACTTGGCCCTGCTCCCCGAACACATTCCGTTAGCCTACACCGTCCGGGCCTACTGCGGCCCCTGGGCCTACAGTGTCCGGGCCTACAGTGAAGGGGGATTGAGTGGGGGGAGGGGTGGAGAGGGTGCTGCACCAATGCAGGAGAGGCTTGGGCCCAACGGGTCCACTTCGTCTAGTAGAGGATAAATATTGGGTAGGACAGCAGGAATAAACCTCTTTCTCTTCCAAAGTTTGCCATGGCAATTTCTGGTCTGCAGGATGGAATAAGCATTGCCGTGCCTTAACTCATTGAGAGGCAACGCCTCTGACAGTGCTCCACTCCCTCGGCAATGCTCGAGACTGTCAACTTGGATTTTGTACTCCAATCTCTCAAATGGAAGTTGAATGTGCAACCCTTGCAATAATCTTGAAACGTTGAAAGAAAGCCAATCACTTAATATTGTATCCCTTAAAATAAATTTGCAAGCATGTCTGTCCATTCTTAAGCAATTGAATTTTGCTTGATCTGCAAATATATATTGAAAACAGTTCACGTTTGTATTTTAATAGGAGCTCCTTGACAGTGCTGTAATGTACATTGTGATTTCTTTTGAGGGATGCATCCCTGACCAAAGGGCCCAGGTTAGACACAAAATGCTGGAGTAACTCAGCAGGACAGCAGTCTGAAGAAAGGTCTCGACCCGAAACGTCACCCATTCCTTCTCTCCACAGATGCTGCCTGTCCTGGGTTACTCCACCATTCTGTGTTAATCTTTGGTTTAAACCACCAGCATCTGCAGTTCCTTCCTACATGAGGACCCCAGGTGTTTTATAGAGTGGATAAGGGAGAACCAGTTGATGTGTTATATCTGGACTTTCAGAAGGCCTTCGACAAGGTCCCACATAGGAGATTGGTGTACAAACTTAAAGCACACGGTATTGAGGGTTCAGTGTTGAGGTGGATAGAAAATTGGTTGGCGGACAGGAAGCAAAGAGTAGGAATAAACGGGTCCTTTTCGGAATGGCAGGCAGTGACTAGTGGGGTACCGCAAGGCTCAGTGCTGGGACCCCAGTTATTTACAGTGTATATTAACGATTTGGACGAGGGAATTGAATGCAACATCTCTAAGTTTGCGGATGACACGAAGCTGGGTGGCAGTGTTAGCTGCGAGGAGGATGCTAGGAGGCTGCAGAGTGACTTGGATAGATTAGGCGAGTGGGCAAATGCATGGCAGATGCAATATAATGTGGATAAATGTGAGGTTATCCACTTTGGCGGCAAGAACAGGAAAGCAGAGTATTACCTGAATGGTGACCGATTGGGAGAAGGGGAGATGTAACGTGACCTGGGTGTCATGGTGCACCAGTCATTGAAAGCAAGCGTGCAGGTGCAGCAGGCAGTGAAGAAAGCGAATGGTATGTTGGCATTCATAGCAAGAGGATTTAAGTTTAGGAGCAGGGAGGTTCTGCTGCAGTTGTACAGGGCCTTGGTGAGACCACACCTGGAGTATTGTGTGCAGTTTTGGTCTCCTAACCTGAGGAAAGACGTTCTTGCCTTAGAGGGAGTACAGAGAAGGTTCACCAGATTGATCCCTGGGATGGCGGGACTTACATATGAGGAAAGACTGGATAGACTCGGCTTGTACTCGCTGGAATTTAGAAGACTGAGGGGGGATCTTATTGAAACATATAAAATTCTTAAGGGGTTGGAGAGGCTAGATGCGGGAAGATTGTTCCCGATGTTGGGGAAGTCCAGAACCAGGGGTCACAGCTTAAGGATAAGGGGGAAGTCTTTTAGGACCGAGATGAGAAAACATTTCTTCACACAGAGAGTGGTGAGTCTGTGGAATTCTCTGCCACAGAAGGTAGTTGAGGCCAGTTCATTGGCTATATTTAAGAGGGAGTTAGATGTGGCCCTTTTTGCTAAAGGGATCAGGGGGTATGGAGAGAAGGCAGGTACAGGCTACTGAGCTGGATGATCAGCCATGATCATATTGAATGGCGGTGCAGGCTCGAAGGGCCGAATGGCCTACTCCTGCACCTATTTTCTATGTTTCTATAAAGAACAGAATGGGTTGCCATTTACTTGTGTTGGCTTCAAGTGACTTCCCTTTGCATGCTGTGTCCTTGGCACAAAGCTAGGTGTGTGTGTGTGTTCGTGATGGTCTGAGCACACTTGAGAATGGATGGTAACATCGCGGTAGAGCTCCTGCCTTACGGCGCCAGAGATGCGGGTTCGATCCTGACTAAGGGTACTTGTCTGCACGGAATTTTTTTACGTTTTCCCCGTGACCTGCTAGGGTTTTCTCTGAGATCTTTGGTGGCCTCGCACGCTCCAGGTCTGCAGGTTAATTGGCTTGGTATAAATGTAAAATGGGCCCTAGTGTGTAGGGTAGTGTTAATGTGCCGGGATAACCGGTCGGTCCGGACTCGGTGGGCCGAAGGGCCTGTTTCCACGCTGTATCTCTAAACTAAGAAAGGACAAAACCTCTGTACCATTACAAAATAGCATTGCAGGATTTTTTTAGCTCTACTTGAGCTTTGACCGACACTTAACACATCATCTAATAGACAGCTCCTCCAACAGTGCAACTCTTTCTAAGCTCAGTCGGGGAATCTCGGCATGAATTGCCATGTTTCATCTCCAGAAGGAGATTTGCATCCATAACTACGGTTGCCAACTGTAACCATATTAGCCGGGACATCCCGTATTTTGGTCTAAATTGGTTTGTCTCGTACGGTTGGGCCCGTAGGCCCGGACACTGTAGGCCCGGACACTGTAGGCCCAGACACTGTAGGCCCGAGGGCCGCTGCAGGCCCAGACAGTGTAGGCTAATGGAATGAGTTTGGGGAGCGGGGCCGAGTGTGTTCGCCGAACGGAGGTGACGTAACCTTTTGTCCCTTATTTGGGAGCTAGAAATTTGGCAACCTTACCCATAAACCTCCCAGCTGCAATGCTGACACTAAGCCAAGAATGAGTGGGTTAGCATTTGACAGCACTGCCTCTACTTGCTGGAGTTTAGAATGTTGAGGGGGGACCTAATTGAAACTTACAGAATAATGGAAGCATGGAGAGAGTGGATGTGGAAAGGATGTTTCCACTGAGTCTAGGACCAGAGTTCACAGCCTCAGAATTAAAGGCGGCTCTTTTAGAAAGGAGGTGAGGAGGAACCTCTTTAGTCAGACGGTAGTTAATCTGTGGAACTCATGGCCACAGAGGGCTGTGGAGGCCAAGTCAGTGGATATTGTTAAGGCAGAGATAGACAAATTCTTGATTAGAATGGGTGTCAAAGGTTATAGGGAGAAGGCAAGGAAATAGGTTTTGGAGGCAGAGATCAGCCATGATTGAATGGAGGCATTGGTTCTATGGGTGAATGGCCTAATTCTACTCCTATAATGTGTGTAAGCTGCAGTTGACACGACCTACACTGATATCAACAGCATTTACAAGTGCTGCTTTTTCTATTACAATATTTTGACAGGCGTTGGAGACGATTGCTAGGTTTGAGCAAGGCATTTAGATTTAAATGCACCAAACTGCCATCAACATTGCAAAATATAAAAATGTGTCATAGTTACTGTCAAGCTTACACAAGAATGCTGCAAGGAGCTGGCTGTATTAGAAATAACAAACATGTGTATTTACCTATGACTGGCATGTATGATAAATGTCTGAAACGTTGTGTAATGAAAACAGCCACCAGGCACACTTACTCCCCAAAGCCCATTGACATTGTACGGTAGTGGTGAGGATGGACTTGATGTTATTAAACTGAAGCTGTTGTGTGGAATGTAAAAGACATTGACTGTGCCTGAGGATGTTTGGGCCAGGAGTCCTGTGTGACTGACAAATCACATTGACAGGAAGTTTCGTTTGGTTTAGAGATATGGCGAGGAAACAGGTCCTTCGGCCCACTGAGTCCAGACCGACCAGCGATCCCCGCGTACTAACACTATCCTATGTTATCCAAGTGCTCTGCCTGTTGAAGCATCTGCATTTTGAGACTTTGATCCACCTAAGTAGAGGAACAGTCAACAGAGTGGTTTTCAATCCTCCCAGAATGTAGGCAGCAAGTGAGGGACATGAAGTCGACCAAGTTGTTTGGTCTTCAACTGGTACCAGTGGGTAGCAATGAATGCAGCACATTAGTGCAGAAATGGTTTGACTCAATTATCTTGAATTGCAATCACCGTTATCAAGCGTGTTGCATATGGAACTCCAGAGTGGAGCAGCTTTGATTGGGGAACCTTGCAGTGGGAATTGGAATAAACAGGAGATCTCTTTATAACTCATTCAAGGGGGAAAGGCAGAGTGGAGCAGTGTTGATTGGGGAAACTTGTCGTGGGAATTAGAATAAACAGACTTGTATTGTGACTCACTCGTGGGGATAAGGCACCGTTGACGAGGTCAGCATTTACTGGCCATCCTAGTAGCCCCTACTTCAAGTGGTTTGTCAGTCCTTCCCGAGGGCAGCTAAGACTTGGCCACTTTGCTCTTGGTCTGGAGTCTCGTATAAGCCTGACCAGAAAGGTGAACAGGTTTCCTTCAATGAACGATGCTTGTGGAGTTCAGAAGGATGAGAGGGGATCTTATAGAAACGTATAAAATTATGAAAGGACTGGACAAGCTAGATGCAGGAAAAATGTTCCCAATGTTGGGCGAGTCCAGAACCAGGGGCCACAGCCTAAGAATAAAGGGGAGGCCATTTAACACTGAGATGAGAAAAAACATTTTCACCCAGAGAGTTGCGAATTTGTGGAATTCTCTGCCACAGAAGGCAGTGGAGGCCAATTCACTGGATGAATTAAAAAGAGAGTTAGGTAGAGCTCTAAGGACTAGTGGAATCAAGGGATATGGGGAGAAGGCAGGCACGGGTTACTGATTGTGGATGATCAGCCATGATCACAATGAATGGCGGTGCTGGCTCGAAGGGCCAAATGGCCTCCTCCTGCACCTATTTTCTATGTTTGTAACCAGATGGGATTTTGTTAAAATCCCAGAGCAACCCCAATCAGTATTATGGATACACTATTTTTTTACCATGGCAGAATTTAACTCTTTACTTTCCTCAGATGTCTTAGTATGATTTAAATTCTCGTTTCCAGATCAGTAGCCTGGATTCCAGCAGTTACATTGCTGAGTTCACAATCCAATGTCCCTGTAGCCCTAAACCTGCAAATATATACCTTTTCTTTCTCGCCTCATGGCAGTCACTACATATTGTCTCTAAATCAAATGTTGAAACCAGGAACTGCAGATGATGGATTCCACAGTAGGACACAAATTATTTGAGTAACTCTGGGTCAGGTAGCATCTCTAGAGAACATGGATAGGTGATGTTTCAGATCGGGACACTTCTTCTGACTGACCATCAGTCTGAAGAAGGGTCAAGATCTGAAATGTCACCTATCCATGTCCTTTAGAGATGCTGCCTGACCTGTTGAGTTACTCCAGCACTTTGTGTCCTTTTCTCCAAGTCAGATGTTGTACTTGAGTCAGTCGCCTCTGCACCACAAAGCAGTGGTTGACATGGTGTGTGTAGTGGGAACTGCAGACGCTGGTTTACACCACAGATAGGCACAAAATGCTGGAGTAACTCAGCTGGACAGGCAGCATCTCTGGAGAGTCTCAACCTAAAATGTCACCCATTCCTTCTATCCAGAGATGCTGCCTGACCTGCTGAGTTACTCCAGCATTTTGTATCTATCTTTGGTGTAAAACAGCATCTGCAGTTTGTCCCTACATTCTTTGGGGAGATTTCACAGTGGAGCCGTAAAGTGGGAGGGAGACTGTGTAGATGCTGGAATCGTGAGCAAAACACATTGCTGGAGAAACTCAACAGGCCCAATATCATATATCATATATATACAGCCGGAAACAGGCCTTTTCGGCCCTCCAAGTCCGTGCCGCCCAGCGATCCCCGTACATTAACACTATCCTACACCCACTAGGGACAATTTTTTTAAAAACATTTACCCAGCCAATTAACCTACATACCTGTACGTCAATAGCGTCCATAGAGGGGATGACAGACAATGTTTTGTGTCATAGGATCACACAGTCCCCCTCCTACTCCCAGTCTGACCTTTCTGACATGAGCCTCCTCCAGTGCCACAGTGAGGCCCACCGGAAATTGGAGGAACAGCACCTCATATTTCGCTTGGGCAGCTTGCAGCCCAGCAGTATGAACATTGACTTCTCCATCTTTAGATAGTTCCTCTGTCCCTCTCTTCCCCTCCCCCTTCCCAGTTCTCCCTCTATCTTCCTGTCTCCACCTATATCCTTCCTTTGTCCCGCCCACCTGACATCAGTCTGAAGAAGGGTCTCGACCTGAAACGTCACCCATTCCTTCTCTCCTGAGATGCTGCCTGACCTGCTGAGTTACTCCAGCACTTTGTGAAATAAATACCTTTGATTTGTGTGTACAGTGTGAAAACAGGCCCTTCAGCCCAATCTGCCCACACCGGCCAACATATCCCTCCAAGCCTGTCCTATCCATGTACCTGTCTAATTGTTTCTTAAAAGTTGGGATAGTCCCAGCCTCAACTACCTCCTCTGGCAGCTTGTTCCATACACCAACCACCCTTTGTGTGGAAAGGTTACCCCTCAGATTCCTATTAAATCTTTTCCCCTTCACCTGAACCCTCTGTCCTCTGGTCCTCGATTCACCTACTCTGGGCAAGAGACTCTGTGCATCCACCTCTCATGATTTTATACACGATCTCTCTTTGGTTGACATGGTAAGGATCCACACCAGGTTTTCCCACTTACCATTTCACATGCAGAGTATTTGAGTAAAACTGGAATGGGAACTTGTCGAACAGGAGCCAGATCCTCCTGGAGTCCGGGTCTGACTTTTGGGCCTTGACCATAATAAACTTTATTCCTGTAAAGTTAGGGCCATAAAAAAAAATCAGCATTTGACCTCTTGACATCCCGACAGAGTTTAAAGGGAAGAATTGCCCTTGATTTCCTAGCATCCACAAGTTTAAGCCAAGTATGGGAATGAATTTAATATTCTGCATGATCAAGCTATTTCATTTAAATACTGACTCTCTGGAGAATTACATAAAAATACACTGAACTTAATTACAGCTCTGTGCAAGCATTTATTTCAGTTGCTGCTTTATTAGTAGTCAAGATTGAATGCACTAATCTTGCAGAGAATTTTCTGAATGGCTAATCATGACTAGATCAATCTAACACTTCCTGGTCTCAGTGGAGTGACAGTCAGCATATTGGAGTTTGTAACAAACATAGAAAATAGGTGCCTGAGTTGGCCAGTTGGCCATACGAGCCAGCACCACCATTCAATACGGTGTCCGGGGCCTGCGGTGTCCGGGGCCTGCGGTGTCCGGGGCCTGCGGTGTCCGAGGCCTGCGGTGTCCGGGGCCTGCGGTGTCCGGGGCCTGCGGTGTCCGGGGCCTGCGGTGTCCGGGGCCTGCGGTGTCCGGGGCCTGCGGTGTCCGGGGCCTACAGCACCATCTGGGCCTGATACGGGACAAGGACGGTCCCTTATGGGCCAAACCAATTTAGCCCAAAATATGGGATGTCCCGGCTAATACGGGACAGTTGGCAACCCTGCCCCATATACATGTGTCAAGCTTCCAGCCAAGTGTAGGGAGGGAGTTCCTGAATGAAGTCTATGTTCCAGAGTCAGTGCCATTGTTGTCAGTCCTTGCCCTCCTAGCTTGAGAGTTGAAATAGTTGCAGTCACATTCAGAGTGAATGCAGTATGGTGTGTGGCTCTGCATGGGGCCCCTATGGATTTGAGTAAGATCCTATACGGACATTCAGCCCAACCAGTCCATGCTAGTGTGTTGGAAGGAACTGCAGATGCTGGTTTGAACCGAAGATCAACACAACGCTGGAGTAACTCAGCGGGTCAGGCAGCATCACTGGAGAGACCATGCTAGTAATTTCCTCCACTCAAAATCTTCCCATTTCCATTCGTCCCACTCTTCCCATTTCACCCTCTTGCATCTACCCGTGTCCTCCCCAGCCTCCCTCATCTACTTGTGCAGCCTCAACTCAAAAACATCCATGCCCTTTGTTGAAGGACTTCCTGCGCACTGCAGTAATTAGGGTTGCCAACTATCTCACTCCCAAATACAGGACAAGGTGACGTCACCGCCCCGCGCCCCACGTGACTTCACCCAGCCACTCCACTAATGGCGGCCACCCGGGCCGGGAGGCGGGTTGCTACGCAACCTCCGTTAGGCGAACACACTCCGTTAGCCTACACTGTCCCAGCCGACAGCAGCCCGCGGGCAAACAGGACAAACCAATTTAGCCCAAAATACGGGATGTCCTGGCTAATACAAGACAGTTGGCAACCCTAGTAGTAATACAAGACTACAGACTGTAGTAATACGGAACAAACTTCTTTATCCATCTTGATGGACCTTTCACCGTCCCGCGCGGCCTGGAACCACAACAGCCTGACCGCGGGAGAAGACGGCAGGGGAAGGGAAAAGACATTCTGGCCTTCCATCACAGTGAGGAGGGGACTGGAGGAGACTCAATGTGATGGATGTTTCTTTTTTTTGTGTGTTGGTTGGGGTTGTGTAATTTGCTTATTTTATTACTTTTATTGTTGGACTGTCCAAAAAAATTTGTTTTTTGGATGATAAATAAAGGTATTTTGAATCTTGAATGCCTTGATGATAATCTTCATCCCAGGGGCAAACAAGTGGTCCTGTGATGGGAGAAGAGCCTTGGGCATCAAACAAGGTAATCTGTGAAGCACCCATTTCCAGCAAGGGGCAATAATGTTGGGTTTGAACGCTGGATGTGCTTGATTGTAACTTGGGCTGTGGCAGTGAGCAGAGGCTTGTATACACTGGAATTTAGAAGGATGAGGGGGGATCTTGTTGAAACATATAAGATAATTAGGGGATTGGACAAATTAGAGGCAGGAAACATGTTCCCAACGTTGGGGGAGTCCAGAACAAGGGGCCACAGTTTAAGAATAAGGGGTAGGCCATTTAGAACGGAGATGAGGAAGAACTTTTTCAGTCAGAGAGTGGTGAAGGTGTGGAATTCTCTGCCTCAGAAGGCAGTGGAGGCCAGTTCGTTGGATGATTTCAAGAGAGAGCTGGATAGAGCTCTTAAGGATAGCGGAGTGAGGGGGTATGGGGAGAAGGCAGGAACGGGGTACTGATTGAGAGTGATCAGCCATGATCGCATTGAATGGCGGTGCTGGCTCGAAGGGCTGAATGGCCTACTCCTGCACCTATTGTCTATTGTCTATTGTCTAAGATATTACCCTCTTGGTAAATACATCCATTGAATTATCCCCTGTTTCAGCAGATTGACTGTTTTGTTGCTTTCCAATATGTCGGCACGTGTTTAGAGTCGTACAACAGGGAAGCAGACCCCACGGTCGGTCGGACTGATCCATACCGACCACGATGCCTCATCGAATCTAGTCCCGTTTGTCTGCGTTTGGTCCTAAACCTTAACTATTCCTTTAACTGTCCGTGTCTTTTACATGCTGTATTTGTGTGAATATGTACATCTGTGTGCACTTGGGAAATATGTATGATAAGTGCCAGAAATTGTCTGGGTGTGTGATGGAGGCCAGAGGAAGATGGCATTGATTTTGATGTCTCTTTCTCCATTTGAACACTGTATCACTTTGTGCAAAAATCGATCGGGTTTGAACAGTTTGGTGTCTGTCACGAAGCAAAGCGTGGAAATCCTCCATGTTAAATGTAGTCTTAATTGTACACTTCATTTCGTTGGACGTGCTTGGAATTATTCTGAATATTTTTTTGCATTTTCTGCACCGTGGAATGGAAAATAATATTTGATTGTGTAATATTGCAGGCAAGTAGTACCAAGTCTGCACTGTAATGACGAAAACTAAACGGTGAGTTAGTAGGATAATGGAATTGCTACCTTTAAAAGATCAATGTTTGTTCGGCCATACAGAAACCCTGCTGTAGTAGATATTGACATGATTCTAATAGTTAAATCTTTATTCCAATGCCCAGACAGACTGGGGACCTACATATATCTGCATGCACACAGACACTCGTACACAAGCCCACAACTTGCACCACATTTTGTACCCATGTGTAAAGTCAAAATGTGTCAGGAGGAACTGCAGATGCTGGTTTAAACCGAAGACAGATGCAAAGTGCTGGAGTAACTCAGAGGGTCAGGCGGCATCTCTGAAGAAAATGAACAGGTGACGTTTTGGGTCGAGCCCCTTCTCCAGACTGAGGGTCAGGGGAATGGGAGGTCTGGCCAGTACTTGGGATAAATGAATGGAAGATCTGCAAACAACGACGAGAATTGAGGAAATGGGTCTGCTGTGCTTGGATGTATTCCGGCAGATTCCGTCACATGACCTGGTGGTGAATCTGTGGAATTCTTTGCCACAGAAGGCAGTAGAGGCCAAGTCAATGGATATTGTTAAGACAGAGATAGAGTCTTGATTAGTACAGGTGTCAGGGGTTATGGGGAGAAGGCAGGGGAATGGGGTTAGGAGGGGGAGAGAGATCAGCCATGATTGAATGGCGGAGTAGACTTGATGGGCTGAATGGTCTAATTCTGCTCCTATCACTTATGACCTTATGACCCTCCAACTACCGTCCTCCAAACTCCCCTCATTGGTTGCCCAACATGTCCATCCTACAGAATCACATTCACCCAGAGCCAAAATAAATACTCTCCATTACCCATTTATGTTGTCCCTGAGTGTTCTTGAATGTCAATTAAGCTGCTATGTTTTCCTTGCCTTGGATATGTTCATCCCAAGGGCACAAGCAGAAATATTTCAGGGCTGCAATTTTTACCGGCTCGTGTGAATATTTTCTCCCAGGTTTGAGCAGAGTTAAGATCGCCCTTTATTATCTGAGCTCGCTGATCCACACATGTTTCCAGTTAAACAATGCCCTTCTTTTAAAATTCTCACTGGTGTTTTCAAATGTTCTTCCCCTCTCCCTCTCACGGACTTGTTCCTGCCTTCACACTGCAGTCACCTTCAGTCATACTTGCCTCAAAGTATTGGGCGGCACAGCGGTAGAGTTGCTGCCTCACAGTGCCAGATACCCGGGTTCAATCCTGACTTTGGGTGCTCTCTGTACAGAGTTTGTACGTTCTCCCCGTGACTGCGTGGTTTTGCTCCGGTTTCCTCCCACCCTGTAAAGACGTGCAGGTTTGTAGGTTAATTAGCTTGGGTAAATTGTAACTTGTCTCTAGTCTGAAGGATTGTGGACGGGTTGATCGCTGATCGGCATGGACTAGGTAGGCAGAAGGGCCTGCTTCCACGTTGTATCTCTAAAGTAAAGATTCACAAGTCGCTGATTTTGATTACTTCACTGTTGGCAGATGTTTCGTTACCATGGCCCCAAGCTTTGGAATACCTTCCTTTAAACCTCTGCCTAACCTCCTCGTTAGAATCCACCTCTTCTCCCCAGCATTTGATCATCTGGCCCGGCATCACCTTGTAGCACACTGCCAATTTTTGCTTGATAATTTCCCTGTGAAGTGCCTTGGGCTGTTTTGCTATGTTAAGGGAACTATATCAATACAAGGTGTTGTTCTTGGCATAAGACCACACACTTGTGGGAATGGCATGCACAGACTTGCACCAGGTTTCTGCGGCACTGCACTTGTTAGTATGTAGTGCTTTGAGTCTGCCCCATGTGTTCACAGGGATTGTATCCTCTCCAAAGATTCAGCCCTGTCTCTGATGGTCTGCAGAGATTAGAGATGACTGGCCTCCATGAATCAGCTGGGAAAATACAATAGGGATAGTGGAAAAATGCATCTTTAGCTCTGAAGGTCGACACAAAAAAAGCTGGAGTAACTCAACGGGTCAGACAGCATCTCTGGAGAGAAGGAATAGGTGACGCTTTGGGTCGAGACCCTTCTTCAGACAGAGTCAGGGGAAAGGGAAACGAGAGGTATAGATGGTGATGTGGAAAGATATAGAACGGCACGGTAGCGCAGCGGTAGAGTTGCTGCTTTACAGCGAATGCAGCGCCGGAGACTCAGGTTCGATCCTGACGACGGGTGCTGCACTGTAAGGAGTTTGTACGTTCTCCCCGTGACCTGCGTGGGTTTTCTCCGAGATCTTCGGTTTCCTCCCACACTCCAAAGACATACAGGTATGTAGGTTAATTGGCTGGGTAAATGTAAAAATTGTCCCTAGTGGGTGTAGGATAGTGTTAATGTACGGGGATCGCTGGGCGGCACGGACTTGGAGGGCCGAAAAGGCCTGTTTCCGGCTGTGATATGATATGATATGATATGATAACAAAGGAATGAAAGGTATGCAAAAAAAAAAGTGAGGATGATAAAGCAAATAGGCCATTGTTAGCTGTGGGCGAGGAGAAAACGAGTTACAGACAAAGAGACTCAACAAGACGACTTTGAAGTTAGAACAACGACTTTGGTGGGGGTGGGA
Organism: Rhinoraja longicauda; assembly: GCF_053455715.1. Lineage (NCBI taxonomy): Eukaryota > Metazoa > Chordata > Chondrichthyes > Rajiformes > Arhynchobatidae > Rhinoraja > Rhinoraja longicauda. The sequence continues at coordinate 14,036,268 of NC_135987.1, forward strand.
CGAAGAGAGGGCGGATGCAAGGGTTACTTGATGTTGGAGAAATCCATATTCATACCATTGGGTTGTAAGATGCCCAAGCGGAAAATGAAGAGTTTGATTTAAGAGGGTGGAGCGGTGGCGCAGCGGTAGAGTTGCTGCCTTACAGTGACCTGGGTTCAATCCTGACTATGGCAACTTTTCTGTATGGAATTTGTACGTTCTCCCCAAGACCTGCGTGGGTTTTCTCCAGGATCTCTGACTTCCCCCCTCCCTGCAAAGATGTCAAGGTTTGTCGGTTGGCTTGGTATAATTGTACATTGTCCCTCGTGTGTGTGTGTAGGATAGTATTAGTGTGCGGGGATCACCGGTCAGCGTGGACTCGGTGGGTGGAAGGGTCTGTTTCCGCGCTGTATCTCTAAAATAATATAAAATAAAATATATTAATAAAAATTGGAAATTAATACTGCAGGTGTGGACAGGAGAAATGGGGACAGAGCAAAGTTTTACCATAGTTACAGGAAATAAATGGCATTTAAGAGGCTTTTAGATGGGCACATGGATATGCAAGTAATGGATCGCGTGCAGTAGGGTTGCCAACTGTCCTGAATTAGCCGGGACATCCCGTGTTTTGGGCTAAATTGGTTTGTCCTTTACGGGACCGCCATTGTTCTGTATTAGTAGGGTTGCCAACTTCCTCAGTCCCAAATAAGGGACAAAGGGCGGCATCACCGCCCCACGTGACCTCACCCCAGCCAGAGGCCACGTGCTCCCGCTCCACCAATGGCGGCCGCCAATGGGGCGCGGGGCGGTGACATCACCTTGTCCCGTATTTGGGAGTGAGGAAGTTGGCACCCCTAGCGTGCAGACAGATGAGATTACTCTACCTTGACATCATTTTCAGGGCAGACAATGTGGCCCTGTTCCTGTGCTGTACTGTTCTATGTTCTACAACAAACAATCACTGGATCTAAACAACATTTTAGACAATAGACAATAAGGTGCAGGAGGAGGCCATTCGGCCCTTCAAGCCAGCACCACCATTCAATGTGATCATGGCTGATCATTCTCAATCAGTACCCCGTTCCTGCCTTCTCCCCATACCCCCTGACTCCGCTATCCTTAAGAGCTCTATCCAGCTCTCTCTTGAATGCATTCAGAGAATTGGTTTCCACTGCCTTCTGAGGCAGAGAATTCCACAGATTCACAACTCTCTGACTGAAAAAGTTTTGATTCTCTTCCTGAGAGCTGCCTGCAAAAGGCAAAGCATAATCCTCAGTAAACATGGGGCCTGTGAAGAATAATTCCAGCCCACACCCACTCGCCCTGCCAAGACTGTGAACAAAGGCATGTGATGTTTGGTGCCTTTACCTCTGATAAACATGGCAATTAAGCGAGGCTTGAGTGAATCTGCATGTTTGAGTGCAATAAAGTGTAATTTAACCCACCTTGCAACAGGCTCTGGCTGGTTTTCTAACTTGCCTGGGCTCTGTTCAAACTACAGCCCCTCCAGGCAACAACTTTGCAAGAAATCATACGGACTAAAGTCTAAACAAGGTCTAATTGGATGGAGTAAGGTGAGGAAAGCTGTTCAGCCCTTTGAACCTGTTGCTTCAGTCAGTGTAGGGTTGGGTTGCCAACTGTCTCGAATTAGCCGGGACATCCCGTATTTCGGGCTAAGTTGGTTTGCCCCGTACGGGACCACCCTCGTCCCGTATTTGCCTGCTACTGCTCGGGTCGAGGGGACTGTCGGGTCAGAGCGCCGCGCCCGGCGCCGCCTCATCCGTCCCAACGTGGTGCAGCCGCGGCCCCTCGCCCGTTGCCCCAGCTGCCCGACCTTCGGACCCTCGCTTACCGTCGACACCACTGCCCCTCCTTCTCATGGCCGATCATCAGTTCATGAGTTGGATGGGGCGCCGGACTTTGCTCGTGACGTTGCGCAGCCTGGGCCGAAACTCCTCGGCTGGCCTGCCGGCTGGGGTTTGTGTGCGGTCCAACCCATCATTCACCCACCCACCGCCCGAGTCGGTCAACGAATTGCTGGCGGGAATTTGTCCCGCATTTTGACCTTTTGTCCCTTATTTGGGGGTGAGAAAGTTGGCAAGCTTAATGTAGGGTGATATGTAAACTCTGGTTGCTTCCATTCCCTTCCCCAAGTTGTAAGTCATAGTCATACAACACAGGCCCTTTGGCCCAACTCATCCATGCTGACTGAAATGTCCCATCTCATGTTTGATTTAGATTTAGATTTTTTTTTAGATTTAGAGATACAGCGCGGAAACAGGCCCTTCGGCCCACCGAGTCCGCGCCGCCCAGCGATCCCCGCACATTAACACTATCCTATGCACACTAGGGTCAATTTTTACATTTGCCCAGTCAATTAACCTACATACCTGTACGTCTTTGGAGGGTGGGAGGAAACCGAAGATCTCGGAGAAAACCCACGCAGGTCACGGGGAGAACGTACAAACTCCGTACAGACGGCGCCCGTAGTCAGGATCGAACCTGAGTCTCCGACGCTGCATTCGCTGTAAGGCAGCAACTCTACCGCTGCGCCACCATGCCGCCCATATATTCCTCTAAACCTTTCCCATCTATGTACCCATCCACATGTCTTTACGATATTATTGTAATCTCCAAGATTCTGGTCGACACGGGTCATAAACAATTATTTTTAGAGAGATTTCCAGGTTTCTATTGATTTTGGGAAAGTACTTCTGGACAATAACTGAACATATAATTTTAAAATTATTTAAAGTTTAAAAAAATAAGTGTGGTACGCTGCATGATTTTGGATGGAGGAGGTATTGGAAGAACAGTACTCATCCTCTTTGCATTGGAGTCGCAAGTTCCGATGTAAAACTGCATCTGCTTGAAGCATGAAACTTACAAACTCGTAACTTACAAACTCCCAGTACTGAAACGCAGTTGTCCGAGCTGTTTTAGTGATTAAAATTGTGGGGAGTTGGATTTGTCTTTGTGGGGAGTTGGATTCTAAAACATGAACCTTTGAGCAAGCGGCACGGTGGCGCAGCGGCAGAGTTGCTGCCTTACGGCACTTGCAGCGCCAGAGTCCCGGCTTTGATCCTAGCTCATGAGGGCTTGTCTGTGCAGGGTGTCTGTTCGTTCTCCCCGTGACCTGCGTGTGTTTTCTCTGGGATCTCCAGTTTCCTCCCACACTCCAAAGACGTACAGGTTTGTAGGTTAATTAGCTTGGTGTAAAATGTTTTTAAAAATTGTCCCTTGTACAGGATCGTGTTACTGTGTGGGGATCGTTGGTCAGTGAGGACTCTGTGGACTGAAGAGCCTTATTTCCATGCTGTATCTCTACACTATGGAAAAAAATAAGCCTCAGTGAGAACTAACTGGTCCCCTCTCCAGCTTGTGTTGCTTGAGTCTTATCTCAAGTCATCTCTGTGGAATGTGATGAATCCAGCTGATCTTTCCTTCGTGATTTCAAAGCGTATTTGTGTGAGTGTGTGTTGATTCTGGGGGAGATATGGACACATTCGCATGGCCACAGATGGAACATGCCTCTTACAGCCAGGACAGGATTCAGCAATGTGGAACGCTTGTTTGGTAGATATCATTGAAAATTGATTTCAATCTCGCTCAGTACCTTTTTTCGATGCATTTTTTTGAGGACTGCTTCTGAAATTGTTTTGCATTTGAGATATCCGTTGGCCCTATGCCAACTCTCCGCACTGCAGTAAATGCACGATGCACAAAAAAGGTGGCGGAAACTAGAGCGGGCGATCCTTTGAATGTGGCAGCTGGCGGGTACAAGGGGAACTCTATCCCATTCAGGCAGGGAGGAGAGGGGTAGAGTAGAAGATGCAATCATGAGCCTTGCCAAACAAGATTAACGACAAAGAAAAAGATTAGAGAGGCTCCTTGCTCCACGCCAGGCTCCACATTCAACGGGAGCTGATCCACTGAATATCTGCAGTGTTTTCTGTTTTTATCACAGTGTTAACAGTTTAGTTCAAGGTTTCAAGGTCAGTTTATGGTCACGTGTACCAATTAAGGACAGTGAAATTTGAGTTACCATGCAGCCATACTAAGTGAAAAGCACCAAGACACACAATCACATAAGTTAACATAAACATCAGTGGATTCCACATTCCTCACAGTGATGGAAGGCAATAAGGTTCAAGCTTCATCCTCTTCGTTCTCCCGCTGTCAAGGCAGTCAAACCATCCGCAGTCGGGGCGATCAAAGCCCCCCCACAGCCGACGATCGAAGCCCCCCTCGGAGTGATCAAAACTCCCATCGTCAGGGCGGTTGAAACTCTCTCCGCAGCATGAATCTCCCCAGTCGGCCTCTTCTCACCAGAGACCGCGGGCTTCACGATGTTAAAGTCCACAGGCCCCGCAGTTGGAGTGGAGATACAGTGTGGAAACAGGCCCACCGAGTCCACGCCGACCAGCGATCTCACACATTAACAATATCCTACACATATTGGGGACAATTTACATTTACACCAAGCCTGTTAACCCACAAATTTGTACGTCTTTTGGAGTGTGGGAGGAAACCGAAGATATCGGTGAAAACCCACGCGGTTACGGGGAGAACGTACAAACTCCGTACAGACAGCACCCTCCCCTCTTCCCCACCCCCCCCCCCCCCCCCCCCGGAGATAGATTTAAACTTTAAAATGTGAATAACTTAAAAAATATAACACCGATTTCAATGAAACCTCTTCCATTAGCACCAAAGGGATGACGGTGAGTAAGGTGGGCCTAAAATTGTCGCGCTATCGTGTACCGCTTTGGCTGTCGTTCAGGAACAAATAAACGAACCAATGAGAGTTTTAGTATATAGATTATGACACTTGGATACCACATGGATAGATATGGGCCAGGCGCAGGTTTGTACTTGGCTTGGCAACCTGGTTGACATTGACAGGTTAGGCCGAAGGGCCTGTTTCCATGCTGCAAATGAAGTGAAGGAGTGATGGGATCTTAACATGATGATTAAACTAGCGTTTTTCCAGCACACGTATCTGAAACCAACAGCACTTGAGATTCTTAATTCATGCAGCAACTCTAAGACGGGGAACAAATCTAGGGCAGCACAGTGTAAGAAAATAACTGCAGATGCTGGTACAAATCGAAGGTATTTATTTCATAAAATGCTGGAATAAATCAGCACGTCAGGCAGCATCTCAGAGTGACGTTTCGGGTCGAGACCCTTCTTCAGACTGATGTCAGGGGGGCGGGACAAAGGAACGATCACCAAGCCTGCGTTTGGTTTCGCTGATGTTAAGAAGTTGACATCTAGAGCAGCGGATACAATAGATGAGGTTGGAGGAGGTGCAGGTGAACCTCTGTCTCACCTGGAAAGACTGTTTGGCGGTGCAGCGGTAGAGTTGCAGCCTTACAGCACCAGAGATCCGGGTTCGATCTTGACTACGGGTGCTGTCTGTGCAGAGTTTGTACGTTCTCCCTGTGATCTTCATGGCTTTTCTCAGGGAGCTCCGGTTTCCTCCCACACTCCAAAGACGTACAGGTTTGTGGGTTAATAGGCTTGGTATAATTGTAAATAGACACAAAAAGCTGGAGTAACTCAGTGGGTCAGACAGCATCTCCAGACAAAACGAATACTGTAGGTGACTCGGGAATTGACCCTAGTGCATGTAGGATAGTGTTAGTGCGCGGGGATCGCTGGTCGACACGGACTCGGTGGGCCGAAAGGCTTGCTTCCGTACTGTATTTCTAAACTAAGCTAAAAGTCATTCCCCACATCGCTGGTCAGGGTGACAATAGACAATAGGTGCAGGAGGAGGCCATTCGACCCTTTGAGCCAGCACCACCATTCAATGTGATCATGGCTGATCATTCTCAATCAGTACCCCGTTCCTGCCTTCTCCCCATACCCCCTGACTTCGCTATCCTTAAGAGCTCTATCTAGCTCTCTCTTGAATGCATTCAGAGAATTGGCCTCCACTGCCTTCTGAGGCAGAGAATTCCACAGATTTACAACTCTCTGACTGAAAAAGTTTGTGCCAGTGTAACCCCTCTTAAAGGTAGCCCCTCTGTCTGTAATCTGCCATGGTGAAAGGTACATTTGTTGTTGTGTACCTGCAGGAGAGAGCCAGTGAGGCAGGTGTTGTACAAACCTGATGTTGTTTACACAGTTAAATAGCAATCTTGGGGTATTGGGCAGTCGGCCATGTGTTTCACCAGTGGACCTGGTGACTCCTGTACTCAGCAGATAAGGACTGCTGATAATGGTAATCTTCTCAAAACTTGAGACAATGGAAAGGCAGCCGTTGTCATAGATGCAGGAATGGCTAAAAGCTTTTCTTGTTGACTGGTGCTTAGGCTGGGGGAGGGTAAAGTGACTTTTAAAAGGCTGTGCCGGCTAATGGCTCAGTTAACCCTGAAACTGCCCATCAATCATCCTTGTGGAAGGGACCCACAGAAAGCATACGCTGCCCACAAGACAGTGAGGCTGTTCCTTGCTTTCAAAGGAGCATTGTTTCACAGGCTAATTTAGCAGAGAAAGATTCTTAGTAAGGGAGGTGGAAAACCCACTAAAATACACTGAAGGAACCACGTATTACTTGTCCTGGTAGCTCGGGTACATGAGCTCCATCTATAATCTTCCCCTCCCACCACATACATCAGCAGGTGAGCTAGCTTTGGTAATCTTCGAAATTATTTTCATTTTTTCATAATCCAAAGTAGAATGTAAAGGTAAAAAGAACTCCGCTCTGGTAGAAGCTTTCACGTCCCCTTCACGATGCCTCAGAGCATCCAACAGTCAAAGTCTGAGTCTGATCAGTCTGAGGAAGGGTCGCCCATTCCTTCTCTCCTGCGATGCTGCCTGACCCGCTGAGTTACTCCAGCATTTTGTGAATAAATACCTTCGATTTGTACCAGCATCTGCAGTTATTTTCTTACACAACAGTCAAAGATGTGCTTGTGGAAATGCAGCGATATTGGAAATGCAGCTGATATGGGAAATGCCGCAGATATATAGTTTTGCTACCAATAACTATGATTTGTATCGGAAGGAACCGCAGATGCTGGTTTAAACCGGATAGACGCAAGATGCTGGAGTAACTCAGCGGGACAGGCAGCATCTCTGGAGAAAAGGAATCGGTGACGTTTCGGGTCGAGACCCTTCTTCAGACTGGTCTGAAGCAGTCTAGTGAAGGATCTCAACCCAAAGCATCACCTATTCCTTGTCTCCAGAGATGTTGTCTGACCCGCTGAGTTACTCCAGCTTTTTATGTCGAGCTACGATTTGTATACAGACACGGTGGAAAATAATCTGTTGGGAAATGAGACTGCCAGGTATTGGATTATTATTATCGTGTGTACTGAGATGTACTGAACATCTTTTGTGTTCGGCACAGACAGATTTTAACTTGCATAAGTACAACACTTTTTTTTATTATATATCAAAAAATACTTTATTCAAGTAAAAAATATTTGCAAAAGATCTTCTTTTCAAAAACCCCATCCGACATTTAACATATAACATATAACATATAACAACTACAGCATGGAAACAGGCCTGTCCGGCCCTACCAGTCCACGCCGACCATTCTCCCTGACCTAGTCTCATCTACCTGCACTCAGACCATAACCCTCCAATCCCCTCCTATCCATATACCTATCCAATTTACTCTTAAATAATAAAATCGAGCCAGCATCCACCACTTCCACCGGAAGCCCATTCCATACAGCCACAACCCTCTGAGTAAAGAAGTTCCCCCTCATGTTACCCCTAAACCTTTGTCCCTCAATTCTGAAGCTATGTCCCCTTGTTGGAATCTTCCCCACTCTCAAAGGGAAAAGCCTACCCACGTCAACTCTGTCCGTCCCTCTCATAATTTTAAAAACCTCTATCAAGTCCCCCCTCAACCTTCTACGCTCCAAAGAATAAAGACCCAACCTGTTCAACCTCTCTCTGTAGCCTAAGTGCTGAAACCCAGGCAACATTCTAGTAAATCTCCTCTGTACCCTCTCCATTTTGTCGACATCCTTCCTATAATTTGGCGACCAGAACTGCACACCATACTCCAGATTCGGCCTCACCAATGCCCTGTACAATTTCAACATTACATCCCAACTTCTATACTCGATGCTCTGATTTATAAAGGCAAGCATACCAAACGCCTTCTTCACCACCCTATCCACATGAGATTCCACCTTCAGGGAACAATGCACAGTTATTCCCAGATCCCTCTGTTCCACTGCATTCCTCAATTCCCTACCGTTTACCCTGTACGTCCTATTTTGATTTGTCCTACCAAAATGCAGCACCTCACACTTATCAGGAGGTTACACATTCAATGCAGATATTCATTTCCAAATTTACACAGAATCCCTTATTTGGAGGGGCGTCTCTCTCCACCACACCCTGCCCCCCCATGTCCAGCAGCGGAAGGACCCTAGACTGTGGTCCTCCCCCACAGGGCCTTGGCGTTGGCTGCACCGAGCTTCAGTGCGTCCCTCAGCACGTACTCCTGCAGTCTGCAGCGGACCCAGTCAGCAACATTCCCCGACAGACAGCTCGCTCCGCTGGGAGGTCAACACGTAGTGCAAAGGTGAAAATCAAGTTAGATTATGCTAAATAAGAATGGGCAAAAATGGGCACTTTCTGTGCCACACCATTTTTGAGTCACGGGGTGACTTTTAGCGGCACGGTGGCGCAGCGGTAGAGTTGCTGCCTTACAGCGCCAGAGATCCGGGTTCGACCCTGACTACTGGTGCTGTTTGTATGGAGTTTGTACGTTCTCCCCGTGACCGCGTGGGTTTTCTCCCGGTGCTCCGGTTTCCTCCCACATTCCAAAGATGTTGGTTTGTACGTTAATTGGCTTTGGAAAAATTGTGAAATGCCCCTAGTATGTAGGTTAGTGTACGGGGTAATCACTGGTCAGCGTGGACCTGGTGGGCCGTATCTCTAAACTGAAGTAAAGTAGAGAGTTATGCAGCATGGAATCGAGCTCTTCAGCCTAACTTGCCATGCCGACCAAAGTGCCCCATCTACAGTAGTGAGACAAATGAACCAAAAAGCCTGTTTCAATTGTGTTTAATAAGGTATAAGTCACTGGCGATTCCTTCTATGAAATAGGACTGTGGGATCTCTGGGAGGAGGTGGGAAGTGTAGCGTGCCCTTGGTTTAGCTCCTATTCCGAGGGCAGTGCCTCTGATAAGAACAGAACTCGTTCACTGGAAACTGGCCTGCAACCTGAACACACCACAAGGTCTTGTAGGCTTGTAGACACTGGAATTTAGAAGAATGAGAGGAGATCTTATCGAAACGTATAAGATTATTAAGGGATTGGGCAGGTTAGAGGCAGGAAACATGTTCCCAATGTTGGGGGAGTCCAGAACAAGGGGCCACAGTTTAAGAATAAGGGGTAGGCCATTTAGAACTGAGATGAGGAAAACCTTTTCAGTCAGAGAGTTGTGAATCTGTGGAATTCTCTGCTTCAGAAGGCAGTGGAGGCCAATTCTCTGAATGCATTCAAGAGAGAGCTAGATAGAGCTCTTAAGGATAGTGGAGTCAGGGGGTATGGGGAGAAGGCAGGAATGGGGTACTGATTGAGAATGATCAGCCATGATCACATTGAATGGCGGTGCTGGCTCAAAGGGCCGAATGGCCTCCTCCTGCACCTATTGTCTATTGTCTTTTCAGGAGGCAAGGGAAACCAGGCACTTGATCTAGATACGAGCTTGCACAGGCCAAGAATAGTTAGCTTCAACTGGATGAATTTGTCAAGATTAGGTACAGGGATAGGACAGGTTTGGAGGGATATGGACCAAGTGCAGGTAGGTGGGATCAGTGTAGCTGGGACATGTTGGCCGGTGTGGGCAAGTTGGGCCGAAGAGCCTGTTTCCAAACTGTATCACACTCTGACTGACTCTCTGACTGACTCTCTGACTGACTCTCTGACTGACTCTCTGACTGACTCTCTGACTGACTCTCTGACTGACTCTCTGACTGACTCTCGGACTGACTCTCGGACTGACTCTCGGACTGACTCTCCGACTGACTCTCCGACTGACTCCCCGACTGACTCCCCGACTGACTCCCCGACTGACTCCCCGACTGACTCCCCGACTGACTCCCCGACTGACTCCCCGACTGACTCCCCGACTGACTCCCCGACTGACTCTCCGACTGACTCTCCGACTGACTCTCCGACTGACTCTCCGACTGACTCCCCGACTGACTCCCCGACTGACTCCCCGACTGACTCCCCGACTGACTCCCCGACTGACTCCCCGACTGACTCCCCGACTGACTCCCCGACTGACTCCCCGACTGACTCCCCGACTGACTCCCCGACTGACTCCCCGACTCTATCTCATCATCTGACTCTTGCCAACCTCTCTCAGCTGAGCTTGAGTGACCTCTCTTCCCCAGCCCCCTGTATTTACGGTGCATGCATCTTTGCATCACCCTTGGTCTCATTAAACATCTAGGCAAAACATGAAGAGGTGAATGGCCTCCTTGTTTCTCTGGACCAACATGCGTCACCCCTGAAATATGGCTGTTTGGGCAATGGGAATTCGCAAATTCATTGTCAAAAATTGGAGACACGGAAGGAAATTAGCCGTTGGGAAGGGAAATAAAAACTCTTTTTATAAACTTACAACTCTCAATGCACACGCAGATGACACTGCTTTGCGTTATTTAAAAATTGCAACGCGGCCCGTTTTCCAGGAATGTATGCAGCCCTCCCCCATAACATGAGTACAACTGGTATTATTGCAACTATTAATTATTTAAAGATCTTGAAGAGATCGGCAGAAATATTTATCTTCAGTTCTTGACATCAGGGACGCTCCACTTAAATGTGATGGAAGGTGATTGCGCTCGTAGTTTTAAAACAGTAGTTTTGCAGGTTCTTGGTTGGCACGGTGGTGCAGCGGTAGTGCTGCTGCCTTACAGCGCCAGAGACCCCCAGGTTCGATCCTGGCCACGGGTGCTTGTTTGTACAGGAGTTTGTTTGTTCTCCTCGTGACCTGCGTGGGTTTTCTCCCAAGATTGGCAGTTTCCTCCCACACTTCCTAGTGTGTGTGTGTGTAGGGTGGTGCTAATGTGTGTGGATCGCTGGTTGGCACGGGCTCGGTGAGCCGCAGGGCCTGGTTCCGTGCTGTATCTCCGATCTAAACTAGACTGAACTTCCAGTCTGAAGAAGAGTCTCGACCCGAAACGTCACCCATTCCTTCTCTCCAGAGATGCTGCCTGTCCCGCTGAGATACTCCAGCATTTTGTGTCTAAACTTCCAGGGTTTTGGGCGAAAAAGGAATTATTTCAGTTGAGGCATTAATCTAAAGCCCCACACACTCGCTCAGATGGATTAAAAAATATTCCCTGACTGTAGTTTCAAGGAGCAAGTGTTCTCCTCTGTGTTTGGCTGGCATTTAATCCTCTTTTAACATCACTAAAACAAAATGTTTGGTTTTCTGCTCTTACAAACAGCAAAGAGATTACAAAGCACATTTTGGCTGCCGTGTCCTTTTAATTTGGCTGCCGTGTCCTCCAAAGACGTACAGGTTTGTAGGTTAATTGGCTGGGTAAAATGTAAAAATTGTCCCTAGTGGGTGTAGGATAGTGTTAATGTACAGGGATCGCTGGGCGGCACGGACTTGGTGGGCCGAAAAGGCCTGTTTCCGGCTGTATATATATGATATGATAATTGGTGGTAACTACAATGAGAGCTACGTCTCATTGAGATACAACAGTGTGTGGCAGGAGGTGGAGATGGTATCACATTGTGATACAACAATGCTGAGTAACTCAGAAGGAATGGGTGACGTTTCGAAGTCTGAAGAAGGGTCTCGACCCGAAATGTCACCCATTCCTTCTCTCCAGAGATGCTGCCTGTCCTGCTGAGTTACACCAGCATTTTGTGTCTATCTTCGATTTAAATCAGCATCTGCAGTTCCTTCCTTACACGTAATACTGCATGAAGCCTTGTCTTTCTTTAAACAATAGACAATAGACAATACGTGCAGGAGTAGGCCATTCGGCCCTTCGAGCCAGCACCGCCATTCAATGTGATCATGGCTGATCATTCTCAATCAGTACCCCGTTCCTGCCTTCTCCCCATACCCCCTGACTCCGCTATCCTTAAGAGCTCTATCTAGCTCTCTCTTGAATGGGATTGGCATGGGATACGTGGAAGCTCTCCTGGGTGCCTTAGCTTATCAGCGTGTTGCAGGAGGTGGAGAACGATGAGTGGCCCTCGTTGTCCAGTGCCTAGTGTCTCCCAGCCATCCTCTGCTTCCCTCATTCACTGAATAGCAGCTGCTTTTATTGAACACAGAGCACCAGCGACAATCGCCAAATCGAGTGGGAGAGAAACTAGCCATTGATACCAGTTGAACGCAGGCCATGTAAGCAAAGCTCTTTCACAAGCATGCACTATTATTGCCCATCGTCATTCAGTGCTTCATAATGGAGTGTGTCCCACTGATTCAATGGGTGGAAAGTGGCAACCTGACCCTGGGTTCACACAGGGCCACAGCCTAATGAAGGCCATGCAAACAAGCTAAAAGGCCTTCTTTGTTCTGGGGGTCTCGAGTGAAGTGCTTATTTGTTTTGCCTGAGTGAAGGACAAGATGGTCTCGTACCTCTCCTGCCCGTCTGTGCATCTGTTATTGAGAATGAAGCACTCCTTTAGAAATTGGCTGCCGTCCTTTCTTTCATGGGGGATAAAGACAGCAGTGGCTTTTGTCTGCCAGATTCATTTGCTCTTTCCACCAATGTAGAATGGGCACCAAGGTATAAGAAAATAACTGTAGATGCTGGTACAAATCGAAGGTATCTATTCACAAAATGCTGGAGTAACTCAGCAGGTCAGGCAGCATCTCGGGAAAGAAGGAATGGGTGACGTTTCGGGTCGAGACCCTTCTTCAGGCACCAAGGTGGTGCAGTGGTGGAGTTGCTGCCTTACAGCGCCAGAGATCCGGGTTCCATTCTGACTACGGATGCTGTCTGTACGGAGTTTGCACGTTCTCCCCGTGACCTGCGTGGGTTTTCCTCCGGTTTCCTCCCACACTCCAAAGACGTACAGGTTTGTAGGCTAAATGTGTCGGAAGGAACTGCAGATGCTGGTTTAAACCGAAGAAAGACACAAAAAAACTGGAGTAACTCAGCGGGACAGGCAGCACCTCTGGAGAGAAGGGATGGGAGACATTTCGGATCGAGGACTGAAGAAGGGTCTCGATCCAAAACGTCACCCATTCCTTCTCTCCAGTTTGGAGAGTCTGGGCTTGTTTAGTTTGTGGCAGCGTAAGCTGAAGGGAGATGATGTTGATGTGTGTTATGATATCATAGGACTAGATACATTGATTAAGGAACTACTTCCCTTAACTGAGAAGTTAGTAACTGGGGATAGACACCATATTCTATGTAGGAAGGAACTGCAGATGCTGGTTTAAATCGAGGGTAGACACAAAATGCTGGAGTAACTCATCAACCCCATGTAAACCGAATATAGACACAAAATGCTGGAGTAACTCAGCAGGACAGGCAGCATCTCTGGAGAGAAGGAATGAGTGACATTTCGGGTCGAAACCCGTCTTCAGTCCCGAAACGTCACCCATTCCTTCTCTCCAGAGATGCTGCCTGTCCCACTGAGTTGCTCCAGCTTTTTGTGTCTATATTCGGTTTACATGGGGTTGATGAGAAGGAGAGAGATGGGGAGAAAGGGGGAGCAGAGGGGCTATTGGGGAGAGGCATAGTATGGATGCAGTGAAGTGGAGAGAACTTGGAGTATGATTAGGAAGCATTGAGTCACGATGCTGCAGTCATAATGGACTGATCTGGCTGGACAGGCCAGAAGACTAGTTGGCCTGACAGTTTTGCAAGACACTTGTTATCAATAGGGTTGGAGATGTTTCAAGGAGAGGCTCAATCAAAGGGAACCACTTTGCCATGAACCATGGGCTGGTGCTTCCCCTTAGCCTTGTTGTCATCTTGGCTTTGAGTTAAACTGAAAGTGGAGACCAGTGTTCTGAATGCGTTGCCATACCATCCATTGCCTTGAGTACGTTCATTGACCCGTGCGTTCATTGACCCGTGCGTTCATTGACCCGTGCGTTCCAACACTTGTTCCATCCATGTTCCACACAGGGTGAATGATGCAATTCCAGAAAGGAGTATGTGTCACAATGCAATTCCACCCTGTTCAGCGGCAGTTATCAAACCCCTTCAGGATAAACGTCGATCGTGTCAGTAGCTCCTTGGCTGCCTGATTAGGTTGCACAAGGTGTGACAACTGTAACTGCTGCCTGCCCTTAATTGGTCTTTGGAGAGCGCTTCCCTCTTGAGTTCAACGCATCTGCAATTTCCGGGTTACCCTCCGGTGTTGGCGTTGTGACCTTTACTGTATCCTCTAACACTGTTCATGCGCTTAGCTGGACAGTGACGATAACTTGTATTTGGATTTCCTCATGATGTGGGAGGCCATTTGGCCTGTCGGGTCTATGCTGGCTCTCCGAGCAATCCAATTCCCCCCGCTAATCTATTCTCCTCAAGTCCGCCACGCATGTACACGTGGGGCAATTTAGTAGGAAAACAAAACTGCACAGACGCTGGTTAAAATCGAAGGTAGACACAAAATGCTGGAGTAACTCAGCGGGTCAGGCAGCACCTTGGGAGATAAGGAATGGGTGACGTTTCGGGTCGAGACCCTTCATCAGACCGATGTCAGGGGAGGGGGCGGGTCTATATCCCTCCAAACCTGTCCTACACAAATAGAATTAATGCTCTAGTCAGAGATTTAGCAAGACTTGATTAGTTTAGTTTGGAGATACAGCATGGAAACAGGCACTCCAGCTCATGAGTCCGTACCGACCAGCGATCCCCGCACACTAACACCACCCCACATACACACTAGGGCCAATTTTACATTTATACCAAGCCAATTACCTTACAAACCTGTACGTCTTTGATGTGTGGGAGGAAACCAGTATTATCTGAATGGTGTCAAGTTTGGAAAAGGGGACGTACAACGAGATCTGGGTGTCCTAGTGCACCAGTCACTGAAAGGAAGCATGCAGGTACAGCAGGCAGTGAAGAAAGCCAATGGAATGTTGGCCTTCATAACAAGAGGAGTTGAGTATAGGAGCAAAGAGGTCCTTCTGCAGTTGTACAGGGCCCTAGTGAGACCGCACCTGGAGTACTGTGTTCAGTTTTGGTCTCCAAATTTGAGGAAGGATATTCTTGCTATTAAGGGCGTGCAGCGTAGGTTTACTAGGTTAATTCCCGGAATGGTGGGACTGTCATATGTTGAAAGACTGGAGCGACTAGGCTTGTATACACTGGAATTTAGAAGGATGAGAGGGGATCTTATCGAAACGTATAAGATTATTAAGGGGTTGGACACATTAGAGGCAGGAAACATGTTCCCAATGTTGGGGGAGTCCACAGCAAAGGGCCACAATTTAAGAATAAGGGGTAGGCCATTTAGAACGGAGATGAGGAAAAACTTTTTCAGTCAGAGAGTTGTGAATCTGTGGAATTCTCTACCTCAGAAGACAGTGGAGGCCAATTCTCTGAATGCATCCAAGAGAGAGCTAGATACAGCTCTTAAGGATAGCGGAGTCAGGGGGGTATGGGGAGAAGGCAGGAACGGGGTACTGATTGAGAATGATCAGCCATGATCACATTGAATGGCGGTGCTGGCTCGAAGGGCCGAATGAACTACTCCTGCACCTATTGTCTATTGTCTATTGTCTAAACCAAAGATCTCAGAGAACACCCACGCAGGTCACGGGGAAAATGTACAAACTGCATAATGACAGCATCCGTAGTCCGGATCGCACCCTGTTCTCTGGTGCTGCAAGGCAGTAGCTCTACCGCTACGCCACCGTGCCGAATTTCTTCACAGAAGAGTGGGTTCTTAGGAATACCTTCAAGGAGTTGGGACATGGCCAACAGAGTTTTGAATGATCTCAGCTTTGTGGAGGAGGGGAGATTAGTCTGGAATGTGTTGGGTCAGTTGGCACTGGAGGGAGGGAAGGAAGGCATGCTTTTGGGAGGGGATAGCTAAGTTTTGGGAGCTGAGCTATGTTTGCTGGTATTATGAAGGTGGAAACAGACAATGTTGGTGATGGGCACAAAATGCTGGAGTATCTCAGCGGGTCAGGCAGCATCTCTGGAGAAAAGGAATAGGTGATGTTTTGGGTTGAGACCCTTCTTCATACTCGTCTCGATTTCTCCTCTTGCTGTAGTCCCCCCCCATCTTCCTGATCGACAGCTAAATAAACACAAGAAGACTGACGTGTCACAGGGGAAGATCTTATGAGTCAGTGGTGTTGATCCAGTGGGATTGTGTGTGTGTGTCAGGAAATGTTGGACTTGCTGTTGGAAAGTTTTCCATTCGACTCCTCCTCTGCTCTTAATTCCTCACATTTAATGTCCAATGTTTGTAAATCCCATGGATGTCGCGGGTTGCTTTGGCACAAGGGTTCCCAACCTTTTTCGTCCCATTTACCCCTGGCAACTATTCGAACGTAACTTTATCCCCACTCTGTGTTTTGATCAGTAATTTGAGTTCACACTTCTACCATAATAAAGCAACCAACAAAGGGGAAATTGTAAAATACTGTTTTTAACATTATTATTTTGTTCAAATTGACCCCAGATTGGGAACCCTTGCTTTAACGATTACTCTTGGGCAAAGCTTCCATTCTAGAGTCACACGTGGCTCAGAATTGCTCCCCCCCATTCTAAGCTGGGCGATTCATAAGATCATAAGTGATAGTAGAATTGGGCCATTCGGCCCATCATGTCTACGCCATTCAATCATGGCTGATCTAGCTCTTCTTTCTAACCCCATTCTCCTGCTTTCTCCCCAATGCACCAGTGCACTCCAGTACACTACTGAGGCAGTGGTGATGCCATCCCTTGGATGATGCGTTAAACCAAGGCTCCACCGGGAATCTCGCATGGATGCAGAAAAGCTTTTTGCCGATATCAATCATGATTATTTATTGATAATCTGTTGCTCAGCTGGCAGAGCTGCTGCCTCACCTCGGCCGAGACCCAGGTTCAATCCTGACCTCGAGTGCTGTCTATGAGGAGTTTGCACATTCTCCCTGTTACTGGGACTGACGAAGGGTCCCGACCCGAAATGTCACCCATCCTTTTCCTCCAGAGACGCTGCCTGACCCGCTGAGTTACTTTGTGACTATCTCTCTGCAATAGGGTTGCCAACTGTCCTGTATTAGCCGGGACATCCAGTATTTTGGGCTAAATTGGTTTGACCCGTAAGAGACCGCCCTTGTCCCGTATTAGTATGGTTGCCAACTTCCTCACTTCCAAATAAGGGACAAGGTGACGTCACCACCCTGCGCCCCTCGTGAACTTACCCACCCAGCGGCCACGTGCTCCAGCTCCACCAATGGCGGCCACCCGGGCCGGGAGGCGGGTTGCTATGCAACATCCGTTAGGTTACAGTATCCGGGCCTACAGCATCCCCCGGGCCTAATACGGGACAAGGCCCGTATCAAATTTAGCCCAAAATACGGGATGTCCCGGCTAATACGGGACAGTTGGCAACCCTAGGTTTCTTGCCCAAAACGCCACCTATTCCTTCTCTCCAGTGATGCTGTCTGACCCACTGAGTTACTCCAGCTTTTTGTTTCCATCTTGAATAAAATCAGCCAGGTGTGTTTAGCATGCCAAGGTGGGATCAATCAACTCTACCTGCAGCAACCTTGTCTTGTGGAAGGATGCAATTTTGTTGTAGAAGCCTCAAGATGAAGCCATACAATTTTACAGAGACCGTTTAGTTTATTGCTTCCTCTGAAAGGATTATTACTTCCCCTGAAAAGATTCAATAAAGGTTTGCGCTCCATTCCAAGTAAAGGTGTTGCAGTAAACCAGTCTGCTCTGTTTCAGTGATTTTATTTGAATTAGTTACTCCCCAATCTTCCCCATACCCCACCCCAGTCACTGATGGCCCAACGAGAGGAGAATTTAGTGAACTCTGTTGTTTTCGATGTTGGGGAAGTCCAGAACCAGGGGTCACAGCTTAAGGATAAGGGGGATGTCTTTTAGGACCAAGATGAGAAAGCATTTCTTCACACAGAGAGTGGTGAATCTGTGGAATTCTCTGCCACAGAAGGTAGTTGAGGCCAGTTCATTGGCTATATTTAAGAGGGAGTTAGATGTGGCCCTTGTGGCTAAAGGGATCAGGGGGTATGGAGAGAAGGCAGGTACAGGTTACTGAGTTGGATGATCAGCCATGATCATATTGAATGGCGGTGCAGGCTCGAAGGGCCGAATGGCCTACTCCTGCACCTATTTTCTATGTTTCTATGTTTCATGATGCTGGGTGTGCATGCGTACGTTCAAGAGAGTACATAAAATGAGTACAAAGTAGAATGGGAGAGGGCAAATGGAGTCAGAAATAAGTCCACGCAAAGGGAGGGACAGGCAGCAACTAAGAAAGGTACCAACAAGCAATCCTCCTGCCAAACACATGATAGATGCCCTGCTAAACAGTCATCTTGTGCTCCTTTAGCACGCGTTGCTTCACTCCCATCTTCAATCATCAGTGGTTGAACACTGCACTCAAGGGAAAAAAAAGCAGTTTAATTAGTAACAGGGCTTTGAATGAACACTTGAGCTGTCAATAGACAATAGGTGCAGGAGCAGGCCATTCGGCCCTTCGAGCCAGCACTGCCATTCAACGTGATCATGGCTGATCATCCACAATCAGTACCCCGTTCCTGCCCTATCCCCATACCCCCTGACTCCGCCATCATTAAGAGCTCTATCTAACTCTCTCTTGAATGCATCCAGAGAATTGGCCTCCACTGCCTTCTGAGGCAGAGAATTCCACAGATTTACAACTCTCTGAGTCAAAAAGCTTTTCCTCGTCTCCGTTCTAAATGGCCTACCCCTTATTCTTAAACTGTGGCCCTTGGTTCTGGACTCCCCCAATATTGGGAACATGTTTCCTGCCTCTAGCGTGTCCAATCCCTTAATCTTATATGTTTCAATAAGATCCCCTCTCACCCTTTTAAATTCCAGTGCATACAAGCCAGGTCGCTCCAGTCTTTCAACATACGACAGTCCTGCCATTCCGGGAATTAACCGCCTGACCTCAAAGTGTAGAGATCTAATCCACGTTCACACTGCTACTACAATGTGATCTCTCAGGTTTCCGCTGCCTGAGAGTTCCCCATTCCATCACTCTCCTCACTTCAGTGTCCTTGAGAATAATTAATCTTCTTGGTCAACACTCCTAAGAGCAAAGCTTAAAGTCAGATTTTGCCGCATTTCCGTGGTGACTACATGTGGAAGAAGTGAAGTAGGTTGTCAGAGTGCAGGAGATTGCTTGCATTGCCACATTCCTACATTGATGGCACCTTTCCAACATTGTGGAATGGGCAGAAGAATTCTCGACAAACGGTGAGAGGATCAGGCAGAGTAATCAAGAGACAGAGGCACATGAGGCCAGTGAGAAGCAGACTAAAATGGGAAGATAGTGTAAGAAAATAACTGCAGATGCTGGTACAAATCGAAGGTATTTATTCACAAAAATGCTGGAGTAACTCAGCAGGTCAGGCAGCATCTCAGGAGAGAAGGAATGGGCGACTTTTCGGGTCGAGACCCTTCTTCAGACTGTGTGTTCAAGTGAGAAAAACAAATGCATGTGAAGACATTTATTTTTGCACTAACTTAACACCAGTTACTGTGTATTCGCCTCTGCTACTTCTGGTCAGAGCCTGACTGAGATACCCTACAACATGTTGACCATAAGCAGGTATTGAGGTGCGTTCAGTATTATCAGTCCTTGGGGTTGATTTGGGTGAGGTCTACATTGGCTATGCTGACTAGTGTTTAAGTTGAAATTAGCTTTAAAGTTTATATATATCTGAACAGACCTCAGTTCCAGTTCCATTCTTCTTCCTGCATTCCCCCAAGTCTCAGAACCTCCGAGGTTAGGGTTGCCAACTGTCCCGTATTAGCCGGGACATCCCATATTTTGGGCTAAATTACTTTGTCTCGTACGGGCCGCCCTTGTCCCGTATTAGTAGGGTTGCCAACTTCCTCTCTCCCAAATAAGGGACAAAGGGTGAAGTCACCGCCCCACGCCCCACGTGACCTCCCCCATCCAGCGGCCACGTGCTCCCGCTCCACCAGGCGGCCGCCATTGGTGGGGATCGGGAGCATGTGGCCGCTGGATGGGTGAGGTCACATGGGGCAGTGACGTCACCTTGTCCCGTATTTGGGAGTGAGGAAGTTGGCAACCTTAGTGACTTGTGACAAGTATCTCAATAGTCCGCTCAAGTCGACAACCTGCTGGTCATCACAGCTGTTTGTCGGGACTTGCAGTACACAGTTTGCTTCCAGTGGATCAGTGATACAGCAATCTACCTGCAGGTAGAAATTGTACTGTGCTTGCCAATGATTAATACACAGGCCTCACCAGCACTTGGCTTTGGTACAAGAAGCATCAGCGCAGTCAGTCGACCTGCATTGCATGTCTTCAGAAGGCCTGTAAAACAATGGGACATCCCAAGGCAGTGAAAGGGGCTATACAAATGCAGGTTCTTTTCCAAAGTTGCTGGGAGTGGGTGCGAGTTTATGTCTGGCGAACATTTAGATTGAAAAGCCTTCACTATGTTCTATTGATTGGATCACAAGGACTTGCATGTTAGCCATTTTTATCTGTCAGTTTATCAATATCTAATCTAAGTGCAGGCTTTAACCACATTTTATAATCAAAAGACTAAGAAATTGGACTGATTCTTTTTCTTTAAATTGTTTTCCTTCAACTGGGAAAGGGGCCTGTTACCATAATAGGCCTCCAATGAGTTTGAGAAACTGGAGGGGTTGTTCAGTTGCAATGTACCTGTTAAATTACCAATGCAAACGTCATGGCTGACAAATGAGTCAACTCTGGGTGATGCTCCTCCATCTCAGAAGGTACGGAGTGATATTGCTGTCTCTCCCAACCATACTACATTTGAAAGACCCTGATCTTGTTGTAAACCGGGCTTCAAATCACTTCAACAACTCATTCATGCTGGTAGTTCAAATGATCTTGTATCAGATGATCAGCCATGATCACATTGAATGGCGGTGCTGGCTCAAAGGGCCGAATGGCCTACTCCTGCACCTATTGTTTTAAATAAATAAAGAAAGAATGTGCAGTTAAGATAGTTCCGTTTCTGGGCTATTCATTCTGCAAGTGCAGAGGGTATTGGTTGTGTTAGACTGAATCTTCTTGCTTATTAGACAATAGACAATAGTGTGCAGGAGGAGGCCATTCGGCCCTTCGAGCCAGCACCACCATTCAATGTGAACATGGCTGATCTTTCTCAATCAGTACCCCATTCCTGCCTTCTCTCTATACCCCCCTGACTCCGCTATCCTTAAGAGCTCTATCTAGCTCTCTCTTGAATGCATTCAGAGAATTGGCCTCCACTGCCTTCTGAGGCAGAGAATTCCACAGATTCACAACTCTCTGACTGAAAAAGATTTTCCTCATCTCCATTCTAAATGGCCTACCCCTTATTCTTAAACTGTGGCCCCTTGTTCTGGACTCCCCCAACATTGGGAACATGTTTCCTGCCTTTAACATGTCCAACCCCTTAATAATCTTTAATGTTTCAATAAGATCCCCTCTCATCCTTCTAAATTCCAGTGTATACAAGCCTAGTCGCTCCAGTCTTTCAATATACGACAGTCCCGCCATTCCGGAAATTAACCTAGTAAACCTACGCTGCACGCCCTCAATAGCAAGAATATCCTTCCTCAAATTTGGCGACCAAAACTGCACACAGTACTCCAGGTGCGGTCTCACTAGGGCCCTGTACAACTGCACACAGTACTCCAGGTGCGGTCTCACCAGGGCCCTGTCCAACTGCAGAGGGATCTCCTGCTCCGATTCCTGTGAACATCAGCCCGACAACATTAAGCGATCAACCATTTAAAGATTTCCCCAGGAATGCAAATTCCCCAGAGTGGTAAATATTATCAGCTCACGTTGTTTATTTAGTATTTTATTGGTTAGTGTTGAGTATTTCGTTGTTGTCCAGGGCTGTTCCTGATCCTTTATTTATTGGTTCCCTGTCAGTTTTTTAACACTGCTCTTTGTCGGACTAGCACAGGAACGAAACATTAAATGAATCTTCTTCATAACGACTGTAGTAATCCTATAATTACTGGTAAGTAGTCGTTAAAGGCTGCCCTTGACCCTGTGTGGGGGCCATTAGTTAGCTGCAGCAATAGAGGCCCAGTAAAGGTGTCCCCTGTGGCACAAGGAGATGACAGATAGGCTAATAAAATGGCGTCGCCCATCTAGGAGTCTGCTCGCAAGGTTGTACTTGGTGTTTTGGCTTCAGGCATCTCATCCTGAATGTTGTCAAGAGCGCTCGGTGTCGAGAGTGCTGAGGCCTTGGGAGGCTTCCTTTCAACCCATTTAAATAATTCTTCACCCTGTGCAAAATTTCCTTCATGAAGTTTTTTTTTTTCCTCTCTCTATCTCTCCCGAGAAGTGGCAATTATTGTGTATTGCCTCTGAGCCGGAAAGACCAGCACAAAATCCTGGCTGTAATACTATAGTCTAGCGTACCTGCACTCCACCTAGTGTGATGCTTCCTATTGGCATCAGTGTGTGATTTGCAGATAATCCTTTAACTACTGTGATCTGACAGTGCCATCATTAGCAACTAGTCAGGCTTGGGTTACTTCGGTTGGTGCTTTTGCAAGTTGGTGCATTTCCCCAGTGCATTCCAGGTGAAGTCATTTTAAACCTGAGTGATTCCTTTCGTTCATTCCCCGATTGCTGTAAATTCTATGCCCCTTCCTTCGAAGAGAAATGCATAATTATTTGTTTGGATGAAACGCGTTGTTATTGTATGGTCTGATAGTCACCTTGTAAGTACAAGGCAGTAACCTAATCAGTGGGCTCTTTGATAATAAACACTGGGCTTGCTTGTAATCATTGTCAGAAGTACATAGTTAATCTCCCACTGACAACCTTGTTGACTTTAGTTCCTGTCGCCTTTGTTCGAATTGGCCGTTTATGGTGGAAACCCACTGTTTTATGACGATCAAAAAAACACAGGATGCTGAGTATCTGAAATCTAAACAAAGAGAACCACTCTCCATCAGTCAGGCAGCATCCGTGGGGAGAGGAATGGAATGAATGTTTATGGGTACACAAAAGGACACAAAGTGCCGGAGAAACACAGCGGGTCAGGCAGCTTCTCTGGAGAACATGGATAAGTGACGTTTTGGGTCGAGACATTCCTACTGACTCATTGTGAGGTGCGGGGGGGGGGGGGGGGAGGGGGAGATGAAAGCTGGAAAAGGGGAGAGATAGCACAAAGCGTGTAGTAGGTAATCGGTCAGCTTGGGAAATATGTTCTTTTATGGGTAAGATGGTAAGAACATAGATGAGATCAGAAGGCGTAAGACAGGTTTGAAGAGTTGTTCCTGGGTCTTTGACCACAAAGGTGGCTTGATCTTCTGTGTGTCACCCTTGCTACTTAATCTACACCTGCAGAGTTAAGGTCAGTCTGAAGAAGGGTCTCGACCCGAAACGTCACCCATTCCTTCTCTCCCGAGATGCTGCCTGACCTGCTGAGTTACTCCAGCATTTTGTGAATAAATGAATTTATCAATGTACTGCAGCTTCAGAGGGACGTAATCAATTGTTTATCCATAATCTCTCCTGACTCCATTCAACGCCATCCCTGCATCTATTGCCAAGCTTATCCTTCCACTACGTCGAGACCGTCATTTCCCCCTTCTGTAAACTGACATGCCTTCCTGATTCCCACACTTTCATCCATCTTGACTGCATTTGCTGGCCCAGGATGTTAAGCATCTGACAAGATGTCAAATTATCGTTCTTGTTTGCACATCACTCCATCGCCTATCCCTTGCAAATCTACGCAACGTCCCACAGTCCTGCAGCAGGTAAATTGCTGCTTTAGTAATGCAGAAGCATGGGCTAGTGTTCAATTATTAATCTGGAATTCTTCAGAAAAACAAACTAACCATTAGTGGTGATGATTGCAAAAGTAACTGGAGCATTGTCAAAAAAAAAAATCATCTGATGTATTAATGTCCTTCTGCGGGAAATCTGCAACCATTAACCAATTTAGTCTCCCGATGACTCTGGACCCAGTGCTCTGGTTGCATCTAAAAACACTATGCACACAACTCGAGTTCAAGGGGAATTAGGGTTGGTCAATAAATGCCAGAGTTGCCAAAATTTCAACAACAAAAAAAAGCATAGCTTTAAAAAAAACAACACTTTTTTCCCCCCACTCCTGATCTTTATGAAAACCTATTGTCTATTGTCTATCATTGTTGTCTGTGCCTTCAGCTGATGAGATAGTTGTGAGTGAAATTCCTTCCTTATACCTCTCCAACAAGTCAAGTCAAGTCAAATATATTTGTCACATACACATACACGATGTGCAGTGAAATGAAAGTGGCAATGCTTGCGGATTGTGCACAAAAAGAATTACAGTTACAGCATATAAATAAAGTTAATAAGTTACTATTAGTTTCGACAAAAATTTAGTCTCTGGGGTTATAAAAGTTGACAGTCCTGATGGCCTGTGGGAAGAAGCTCCGTCTCATCCTCTCTGTTTTCACAGCGTGACAGCGGAGGCGTTTGCCTGATCGTAGCATCTGGAACAGTCCGTTACTGGGGTGGCAGGGGTCCCTCATGATCTTACTTGCTCTGGATCTGCATCTCCTGATGTATAGGTCCTGCAGGGGGACGAGTGTAGTTCCCATGGTGCGTTCTGCCGAACGCACTACTCTCTGCAGGGCCATCCTGTCCTGGGCAGAGCTGTTCCCAAACCAGACTGTAATGTTGCCGGACAGGATGCTCTCTACAGCCCCAGAGTAGAAGCAATGAAGGATCTTCAGAGACACTCTGAATTTCCTCAGTTGTCTAAGGTGGTAAAGGCGCTGCTTAGCCTTACCCACCAGTGCGGCAATGTGCGTTGCCCACGTCAGATCCTCTGCGATGCGGACTCCCAAGTATTTAAAACTGCTCACCCTATCCACAATCGACCCATTTATCTCCAGTGGCGTGTACGTCCTTTCCTCCTTGAAGACACACTATAAAACATATCCCTCTGGCCAAGCTATTGTCACTAATATGTCTTTGGGTGATTCAGTGTCAGTTTTGTTCAGAAACAGACTGGGGGGCCTTCCTGGAATGCGTAGGAAGGAACTGCAGATGCTGGTTTACGCTGAAGATAGGCACAAAATGCTGGAGTAACTCAGCGGGACAGGCAGCATCTCTGGAGAAAGAAAGGTGACGTTTTGGGTCAAGACCCTTCTTCAGACTGATTTTGTCTGTATCTTCAGCCATCACAGAATGTTCTGTCGAAGGGTTACGAACACGAAACATGAAATGTTTCCCTTTCCACAGAAGAGAGACACAAAATGCTGGAGTAAATCAGCAGGTCAGGCAGCATCTGTGGATAGAAGGAATGGGTGACGTTTCGGGTCGAGACCCTTCTTCAGATTCTTGCTGCCTGACCTGTTGAATATTTTCTGCATTTTCTCTTTTTAATTTCAGATTTCCAGCATTTGGTGTTTTTATGGTTTTGTTCAACCTGTGGAATTTCATACCTCATACCCTAAAAAGCAATTAATACCAGATCAGCACTTCATTCTAGATCTTAGGAAGCGGTGGGTGAAAGAGGTTGTGGAAATGTATCATCCTCTTACTGAAATGGCAGAGATAGCTTAAAGGGCCTGTCCCACTTAGGCGATTTTAAGGCGACTGCCGGTGACTAGGCTGTCGCCGACAGTTCGCCGGGGTGTCGCGGCATGATTGTGAGGAGTCTTCCAAAGATCGTAGTGGATCTCAGCGCGTTGCCAAGAAATCAAACGGTTTGAAATTTCTCGGCGACAGCTGGCTTGTCGGCAGGTATCGTAGCTTATTGCGGGCGCTGTCGCATGCTGTCCCCAGGTTTGATAGGTTCTCTTAAGATACATTTAGAAGCACGTAATATTAAAATAAGTAAAGTCATTTCAAAATACCATAAAATGCTTGTGTTTAACCAATTTATTTACCGTCAGGACATTTGACAGGTAGATTGGAGGCTGCAGTTTGACGGTCAGGTAAGCGTGGGAATTTTCGCGATGTTTATGGCCATCAGCGATTACATTTAAAGTGGGCTCCAAACCCAGATATGCAACCTAGAAACCAGATATGCATCCCCCTTACATTTTCAAAGAATGCCCACACACTTTTCACAAAAATCCACTGAACCACTTTAAAAAAAATAAAATTAAATACAGCTATTAGTAAACTGTTTTTACGGGGCGGCACGGTAGCGCAGCGGTAGAGTTGCTGCTTTACAGCGAATGCAGCGCCGGAGACTCAGGTTCGATCCTGACTACGGGTGCTGCACTGTAAGGAGTTGCGTGACCTGCGTGGGTTTTCTCCGAGATCTTCGGTTTCCTCCCACACTTCAAAGACGTACAGGTATGTAGGTTAATTGGCTGGGTAAATGTTTTTTTAAAAATTGTCCCTAGTGGGTGTAGGATAGTGTTAATGTACGGGGATCGCTGGGCGGCACGGACTTGGAGGGCCGAAAAGGCCTGTTTCCGGCTGTATATATATGATATGATATGAACTGGAAGTAAATCCAGTTTATTCCTTGTTACAGTGAAGCTTGGTTTTTAAGTAACCCATACAAGGTGTTATAGTTCAAAACTCTCAAGTACTTACCGACTTGTCAGTGATTTCAGCGAAAACCAGGACGCTGGAGAAGCATTGACAGCGTGGGAATTTTGCGATGTTTTAGAAGACGCTGTAATCTCGACCTGACTCGGCATTGTCGTGGTCATTGTCGTCGGGTAAATGAAAAGTTTGGCAATCTGCTACGACTTTGACAGTCGCTGGCAGTCGCCAAAAAGATCGCCTAAGTGGGACAGGCCCACACGGACCGTTCCCATTGTAATGTGTCGGTGTCCATTATTGTTCAGTTTTTCCTTTTCTACCTTGGATTGGACAGGCTAGATGTAGGAAAAATGCTCCTGATGTTGGGGGAGTTCAGATCCAGGGGTCACAGTTTAAGAATAAGGGGTAGGCCATTTCGGACCGAGATGAGGAAAAACTTTTTCACGCAGAGAGTTGTGAATCTGGGATTATCTGTCACAGAAGGCAATGGAGCCCAATTCACTGGATGTTTTCAAGAGAAAGTTAAATATAGCTCTTGGGGCTAACGGAATCAAGGGATGTGGGGGAAAAAGCAGGAACGGGGTACTGATTTTGGATGATCAGTTAAGATCATATTGAATGGCGGTGCTGGCTCGAAGGGCCGAATGGCCGACTCCTGCATCTGTTTGCTATGTTTCAAAGTTTACCTTCTCTTCCCTGTGGGAATGCAACATTCTCTCTCGTGTGCTCAGCCACTTAGTCATGTCATGTGTCGGAATAATACCTTGGAGTGTTTGCATGTGTATGTAAACAATGCTTTTTTTTCCAATACTCTGGTAATACCCTGTCCTTTGTACAAGTTTCTGGGGTGGAATTGAACCTACAACCTACTGACTCTGAGAGAAAGGTGCAAACCACTGAGGTACAGCAAATGTGCTTGGTGCTAAGCTCTCTGTGGGTGGGAAAGGAAACTAGAGATTTCTCATTCTACAGCACCTTTCATATTGTGTAGTTTAGCTTAGTTTAGTGATGCAGTGCAGAAAAAGGCCCTTTGGCCCCTGCCGACCAACACATTCACCCACACGAGGGAGGCTTTACATTGATATCAAGCCAATTAACCTACACATTTCTGCGTCTTTGGAATGTGGCAGGAAACAGAAGATCTCGGAGAAAACCCACGCAGGTCACGGGAAGAACGTACAAACTCCGTACAGACAGCGCCCGTGGTCGGGATCGAACCCGAGTCTCTGGCGCTGCAAGCGCTGTAAGGCAGCAACTCTACCGCTGCGCCACCGTGCTGCCCTGTATTACGCCAATGAAGTATTGTTCCCAACCAACATCAAAGATCATGGGATCGTTCTTGAGGGGCAATGCGTTTACAATTTAATGTCTCTGTTGAAAGTTGGGAACTGAAAGTGCAATATTCCTTCTTCCCTTCACTGAAGTATCAATCTAAGCTTTTGATGCCATTTGGCATTCTCATAATACAAGTCCTGCCCAGTTTATAAAAGCCCGACCTGAGTACAGACCATACGTATGAAGAAGGGTCTCGACCCGAAACATCACCCACTCCTTCGCACCAGAGATGCTGCCTGACCTGCTGAGCGACTCCAGCATTTTATGTCTTGTCTTCGGTTGAAAACCAGCATCTGCAGTTCCTTCCTACACACTTTGCGTCTCTTTGTGTATTAACCAGCGTCTGCAGTTCTTCGTTTCTACATCCATATTATCCATCCTTGGACAGAGGAGTCCTTGGCAATGCAGCGTAGAATATAGCAACGATGAAGATGTCTCATCTTTTTATTGCACTATGTTGACTGGAAGGACGGCCTATTGATTGTCATGTGATGAAGCAGCATTGAAGCTTTGAGTTTCACTTGTTGCTTCGAGTTCAATCATCTTTAATTTCCAGGGTGCAGCTGCAGGTACATCCCTTGATAATTGATTCCCGTTCCGTGAGGGGAAACAAATAAGTGAATGCAATGCCTCGGTGGCAAAAGCCGATGACGTTCTCAGCATCTTCGTGACAATTGATTTCCATGGCTCGTGCTTTCTTTGCGACCAAGCCCATTCATTAAGAGAGACATTTATTAGTGGTCATAAAATTAGTACATTAACTGGGAATTTAATAAGCTCAAGTATCTCATTTTAGCAGCAATTCACAACTGCCATTTATGTCCGTTGCTGCTCATTAAAGGTCAATCGTCATTTATATTTGCTGAGCAATCTCACGGCAATGTTCCCTGCACTTGGTGTGGGTGTACTTGAGTGGTTAAATGACAACCTACTGTTTGTGTAGGAAAGAACTGCAGCTGCTGGTTTAAACCGAAGATAGACGCAAACAAAGCTGGAGTAACTCAGCGGGACAGGCAGCATCTCTGGAGAGAAGGAATGGGTGACGTCTCGGGTCTGAAGAAGGGTCTCGACCTGAAACGTCACCCATTCCTGCACGGTGGCGCAGGGATAGAGTAGCTGCCTTACAGCGCCAGAGACCCGGGTTCGATCCTGACCATGGGTGCGATCTGTACAGAGTTTGTACGTTCTCCCCTTGACCTGCTTCGGTTTTTGTAAATTTCCCCGGTGTGGGATGAATAAAGGAATATATTATTCCTCCTTCTCTCCAGAGATGCTAACTGTCCCGCTGAGTTACTCCAGCATTTTGTGTCTATCTCTGGTTGCACTGTTTGGTAGCTGGTAGCTGTGAGGGAACCTTGGACAAACACAGGTGCAGTCCCACTTGTGTTGCATTTGCCACCAGGACACCAGGCCTTAAAGTGAGAAAATAAGACATTAAATATCTCCTTGGGACAAGGCTGGATTTTTCAGAGACTCGTTAAGGTGGAAAGAGTGCAGAGCAATTTTGAGGATGTTGCCAGGACTCGAGGGCCTGAGGTGTAGAAAGAGGTTGAGTGGGCTAGGACTTTATTCTTTGGAGCGCAGGAGGATGAGGGGGATACATCAGGTGAACGCATAGTATTTTACCTGGGATAAGAGAATTAAGAATTAGAGGACATAGGCTTATGATGAGTGGAGCAAGATATTATAGGAATCAGAGGACAACTTTTTCACTGTGAGGGCGGTGGGTGTATGGAAGAAGCTGCCAAAGGAGGTAGTTGAGGCAGGGTTGATAACAGCATTTAAAAGACGCTTGGACAGGAACATGTGTCAGAAATGTTTCGAGATAAGGGCCAAATGTGGGCAAATGGGACTGACTGGCTTAGACGGGGCATCTTGGTCGGTATGGACAAGTTGGGCCGAAGGGCCTGTTTCCGTGCTGTATGATTCCATGACTGATTGAAAGCTGCGAGGTGTTGCCAGAACGTGTTCAAGAGGAGGATCTGTTGTACTCGTCGTGTACAGTATGGTTTGACCAGATAACATGCAGGACAAACTTTTCAGTCTATGTTAGAACATGTGGCAATAGTAAACTAAACTCCACTCAACTAAACATGTGGCTGGGGAACAAATGGCTTCCCCATATCCCTCTATCTTCTGTGTCTCAAACTCTACCAATCTCGTATACGCTCAGTGGCACGGTGGCACAGCGGTAGAGTTGCTGCCTTGCAGCGCCAGAGTCCCGGGTTCGATCCTGACTACGGGTGCTTGCCTGTACGGAGTTTGTACGTTCTCCCCGTGACCCACCTGGGTTTTCTCCGGGATCCTCCCACACTCCCAAGACGTGCAGGTTTGTAGGTTAATTGGCTTGGTAGAATTGTAAATTGTCCCTAGTGTGTGTAGTTTAGTTGGGGATCAGTGGTCGGTGGGTCCAATGTTGTATCTCTAAAAACCTAAAGCTAAAGATTCTCAAACACCCTCCATTTAAGAACTCTCTCCGCTTCCCGTTATTAAGGTCTAACCTTTTATCCAGGACCCATTCACTCTACAAGCAAATTCCCCAGCCAGGGGAAGATGCTTCTCAGACTGAATGAAAGTCTAGACTCTCCCCTCCATAGATACTGCCTGACCTGTTGAGTACATCCAACCCATGTTTTTTGGTCAAGATTCCAACGTCTCTTTTGTCTCCAGCTTTGCACTGTGTTCAGGTTTATTATTGTCACGTGATCTGAGGTAAAGCGAAAAGCTTTTGTTTGTGTACTACGCAGAAGAATCAAAGAATACTATACATGAGTACCATCACGCCAAATAGCAGTAGAAAAGGTCGAGCAAAGAGAAAAATACCAGAGTTGAGAGTATAGTTCTCAGCATTACAGCATAACGTGAGCAATGAGGTAGGTTGGAGATTTGGGCCGTAGCTTAGGTTATGGAAGGACCGTTCAGAAGTCTGATAACAGCATCTGCAAGTCTTGCATGTTTCAACAAGATCATGTCTCATTCTTCCAAACTCCGGTAAACAGAAATCAATTTCACTCATTCCACGCTCATTGGGAAACGCATTACCGCGGCAATCAATCCAGTGGGTCTCTGCAGCACTTCCTCCAAGGCAGGTCCATCTTTCCTTGGATGTGAAGACCAAAACCGCAGTGTAGGCACTATGCGCAGCGATGCAGGAATGGTTTCGCCAGTTATCCATTCAGTACCAACACAACCCTGTCCACCAATTCAGCAAGACTTTACAAACAGTGCAAGGAGCCCCATCTATCTATATACTAAAACTCTCATTTGTTTCTTTGTTTGTTTGTTCCTGAACTACAACTAAAACGGTACACGATAGCGCGACAATTTTAGGCTCACCTTACTCACCGCTGTCCTTTTGGTGCTAATGGAAGAAGTTTCATTGAAATCGGTGTTATATTTTTTAAGTTATTCACATTTTAAATTTTATATCTATCTCCTAGGGAGGGAAGGGGGAGGATAAGGGGGGTTGAGGGGGATGGAGGGGGAAGGGGGGAGGGGGGGAGGGGGGAAGGAGGAGGGAGGGGGGAAAGAGAGGAGGGGGGAAGGAGGAGGGAGGGGGGAAAGAGAGGAGGGGAGAGGAGAGGGTGCTGCACCAATGCAGGAGAGGTTTGGGCCCAACGGGTCACGGCCTAGTAACTAATAAATGCTTCACAAGGGTGATACGAAATATGGTAGATAGACACAAAAGGCTGGAGTAACTCAGCGGGACTGGAAGCATCTCTGGAGAGAAGGAATGGGTGACGTTTCAGGTCGAGATGCTTCTTCAGACTCAACAATGACTACTGTTTTCTAGGCCCTTCGTCTTTACTCTGGATGTTAAACCAACATCTGCAGTTTCCTTCCTACAAGAAATATGGTAACTGATTTAATATTGTCATTGGAGGTTTTTGTTCTTGGGTGCAAGTCTAGTGATAGATAAGGCTTAAAAGATATTTGCATGCTCGGAGCTAAGATAAGAGGCCCCAGATGTTTTGTATCTTTCAATTTTAGGATAAACTCCACCAATTAATAATCTGCAAACTTTCATGGACTGAATTTATCATAACAGTTGGCTTATTTTCGCATAGCGTTGTAATCCATTCATTCTAAATGTCAAGCCAGTTCCCTTTTGAGATTACCACCCTTATTGGACGTGAATTCCAGTTTATAAATATTGACTTAAGTGACACATTTTCCCTTGGATCCTCTGCCTAAAACCCTAATCCCCCAGTCCTGGGCCAATCTGCTAACAGGGACAGCTTCCCTTCCTTTACCCTGTCGAAGCCGTCATGATCTTGTACATAACACCTCGATTCAGTATTCTCTCAACCCCTGTTAAATGTCCTTCCAACCTTCCTTGCTCCAAGATAAACAATCTCAACATCTCCCTTCTTGCCGATTACTCATTCAAAATCCCTCCTCCCTGGAACTATTTCCAACAAATCTCTTCTGTATGCACTCTTGGGTGATTGCATCCCTAAAGTGACATGACTAGGACTTAGGGTTGCCAACTGTCCCGTATTAGCCGGGACATCCTGTATTTTGGGCTAAATTGGTTTGTTCCGTATGGGACCGCCCTTGTCCTGTATTAGGCCCGGGTGGCGCTGTAGGCCCCGACACAGTAGGTCCTGACAGTTTAGGCCCCGACACAGTAGGTCCCGACAGTTTCGGCCCCGACACTCTAGGTTGCCGACATTTTACCTCCGGGCTGTGTAGGTCCGGAGGCCCGGGCACTGCCTAACGGAGGTTGCGTAGCAACCCGCCTCGGGCAGCCACCATTGGTGGAGCGAGAGCGCGTGGCCGCTGGCTGGGTGAGGTCACGTGGGGCGCGGGGCAGTGACGTCACCTTGTCCCATATTTGGGAGTGAGATAGGACTGGACGCGATACCGCAGACACGATGTGGGCATGGAAGTTGAGTTGGGAACGTGGTTGGCAGATGTTTTTGGGTAGAGAATAATCATGGGTGGTGTTGGTGCTTTGTACACAGAATGAAGTAACCTGATAACACAATGACTGTCTTGACTTGACATCACTATGAATGCATGGAGTAACTCTGCGGGTCAGGCAGCATCTCTGAAGAGAAGGAAAGGGTGACGTTTCGAGTCGAGACCCTTCTTCAGACTGGTTAGGGATAAGGGAAACTAGGTTTGAACCAGCAACTGCAGTTCATTCCTACACACTATGAATGCATAATAGATTGGAGAGCGCGAGGAATGTTTAAAAAAAAAGATACTATTCTTGTATTTTTTTTAAATGAATAAAATGTTTGGTTTTGTAATACAAAGAGTGGTCACAGTGAATGCTGAGTGGCTGGTGATGACGTCACTCCAACGTAACAAAAAGTAGGGTCTTCCTTCATGTGGGCACCAAGACAACTTGTATTTTTATGGTGCCATCAGTATCAAGTGAGACTGAGACATGGGTATCCCATGTGGGCACACGTTGCCACAGTGTTAAATATGCTGCCTTACACCACCAGAATACTGGGTTTGATCCTGACTGCGGGTACTGTCTGCATGGAATTTGTGCGTTCTCCCTGTGACCACGTGGGTATTCTCTGGGAGCTCTGGTTTCCTCCCACACTCCTACGACGTGTGGGTTTGTAGGCTAATTAGCTTCGGTAGATTTGTCCCTGATGTGCAGGATAGAACTGGTGAATGGTTGATGGCTGGTTGGCACAGTCTCGCTGGGCCGAAGGACCCGTTTCTCTGCTGTCTATCTCGATAAAACTAAAACAAACTATCTTTGGCCGAACAAGCAGTCAGCAGGTGTGATTTGGCGAGCTTCAAATGGCATGCCGGTTTACCACACTCTCCCCACCCCAACAATCTGTTTCCTCTCAAGGTCAACAAAGTCACACAATCAATGTATCTTCACCATCCACACCCCCCCCCCCTCTCCCCCCCCCCCCAAACTCTCTACCCGCTGAGCGCACACACTTCAAATAAAACATACAAGCCATCCCTCAACTGTGTGTTTTTGCATCCTCTGCCACAGCAGCCTTGCTCATGATAATGTGCTGACCTCAGCATCTGTAAGGAGGTAATTAATAATCGGTGATTTTGCAGAGCAGCATATGGCCTGAGAGACGGGTTGCGCGCACACACACACACACACAGACGCAAGTGCAAATGTAGAATAAAAGCCAGCTGCCAGAAGCTGGTGCGGCTGCAGGTGACAACTCCCATCTGAAAATGCAAGCTGCTTCTCGGAAGCGTTGCCATATTGCCTTGTGACGCTGAAGGAGGCCATTTGGCCCATCGCGTCCCTGCTAACCCGTGGAGCAATCCCATTTCCATCGCTGATTTTCCCTGTAATGTGCTCTCCCCACATTCCCATTAATTCCCCTCAAACTCTACCACTTTTTGGGGGGAAATTTAGTTTAGAGATACAGCGCGGAAACGGGCCCTTCGACCCACCGAGTCTGCGCCGGCCAGCGATCCCCGCACATTAACGCTATCCTACGCACACCAGGGACAATTTAATATTTTATAGCAAGCCTAATTAACCAACAAACCTGTACGTCTTTGGAGTGTGGGAGCAGACCGAAGATCTCTGAGAAAACCCACGCAGGTCACAGGGAGAACGTACAAACTCCGTACGGACAGCACCCGTAGTCAGGATCGAACCCGGATCTCTGATGCTATAAGGCGGTAGCTCGACCAATGCGCCACCATGCCGCCCGTTAGTGTGTACAATTAACCTATTTATGCACGCATCTTTGGGTTGTGGAAGGAAACTTGACTGCACAGTAACGCTACTGTCTCACTGCCCCACGTACAATCCCCACCTCAGGTGCTGTCTGTGTGGAGTTTACACATTCTCCCTGTGAACAAGTGGGTTTCCTCCGGGTGCTCTGGTTTCTTCCCAAATCTCAAAGACATGCGGATTTGTAGTTTAGTTGGCCCCTGCAAAATTGCCCCACGTACAAAGACTGGAGCGACTAGGCTTGTATACACTGGAATTTAGAAGGATGAGAGGGGATCTTATCGAAACGTATAAGATTATTAAGGGTTTGGACACATTAGAGGCAGGAAACACGTTCCCAATGTTGGGGGAGTCCAGAACCAGGGGCCACAGTTTAAGAATAAGGGGTAGGCCATTTAGAACAGAGATGAGGAAAAACTTTTTCAGTCAGAGGGTTGTGAATCTGTGGAATTCTCTGCCTCAGAGGGCAGTGGAGGCCAATTCTCTGAATACATTCAAGAGAGAGCTAGATAGAGCTCTTAAGGATAGCGGAGTCAGGGGGTATGGGGAGAAGGCAGGAACGGGGTACTGATTGTGAATGATCAGCCATGATCACATTGAATGGCGGTGCTGGCTCGAAGGGCCGAATGGCCTACTCCTGCACCTATTGTCTATTGTCTATTGTATTGCCCCTAGTGTGGAAACGAAAGTGAGATAATGTAGGAGAGATTAGAAACTAATCAAAGCTATTGTCAGTCAAGTCTACTTTATTTGTCCCATACACATAAGTCATTGAGAATCAGACCCTTCAGCCCACATCGAGGAGGTAAAACACACAGGAATCAATTAAGCGCGTGCACTTGGCTGGGATTGTTGTGAATGTGGAGAGAATAAAATGGGAGCTGTAAATGGTCAGAGACGAGGTGTAGGCCAAAGGCCTTTTTCCATGCTGTGTGAATCTATCTCCTGATATTCAAGTCGAGTCAAGTTTATTTGTCACACACACATACAAGATGTGCAGTGTAATGAAAGTGGCAACGCCTGCGGATTGTGCTGAAACTACAAAACAGAATATAATTTTTTTTTTTAAAAGACACAACACAAAAAATAAATTAATACAGTAAATTAGTCCCTGGTGATATGAGAGTTAACAGTCATGATGGCCTGTGGGAAGAAACTTCGTCTCATCCTCTCTGTTTTCACAGCGTGACAGCGGAGGCGTTTGCCTGACCGTAGCAGCTGGAACAGTCTGTTGCTGGGGTGGTAGTGGTCCCCGAATGTTGTTGGCTCTGGATCTGCACCTCCTGATGTATAGGTCCTGCAGGGGGACGAGTGTAGTTCCCATAGTGCATTCAGCCGAACGCACTACTCTCCGCAGAGCCTTCCTGTCCTGGGCAGAGCTGTTCCCAAACCAGATTGAGATGTTGCCGGACAAGATGCTTTCTACAGCCCCAGAGTAGAAGCACTGAAGAATCCTCAGAGAGACTCTGAATTTCCTCAGCTGTCTGTAATTTCCATCAGTACAGTGGGGAGAATGTTCCCTCCCTTCCCTGGTGCAATGGAACGTTGTATTTACAGCTCGGAGAGAAGATGGGACCTCAGTTGCCTGGTACGCTCTCAGTACCTCACTGAAGTTGGAGTTGAGATTTGGTCCATTAACTTCTGGAGCAGATCTTGCCAGGAGTGATTAGAAACCCATCAAAGCTGTTGAGAAATTCTTCTGTTTTCTTGGCATATGTTGAATAGAAAATGAAGGGTGTGCTTAGCTTCTGTGTTAACCACCTTCTTGGGCATTCTCTCAGGATCAGAGATGACTCTCATTCACCTCGGCTCTCCACCGTGGAAGATGTCTTTCAACATGGAGTAGCTGTTGTGCATCATCTATCACAGGGACTTGCCAGGGCGTGCTTTTGGTCCAAAGCTTAGGGGAGTCCAAGGTGTTTTAGGGACCCCAGGTTTACACACACAGTTGCACATCAATCTCATACATAGATTAATACACATTACATTACCCATGCCCTTTCCCTCATCTCCTGGTCCCTGCTAGGGTTGCCAACTGTCCCGTATTAGCTGGGACATCCCGTATTTTGGGCTCAATTGGTTTGTTCCATACGGGACTGCCCTTCTCCTGGATGGCGCTGTAGATCCGGACACTCTTGCCCAGGGGCCACTGTAGTCCCGGACAGTGTAGGCCTTGGGCGCCGCCGAACGGAGGTTGCATAGCAACCAGCCTCCCGGTCCAGGTGGCTGCCATTGGTGGAGCGGGAGCACGTGGCCGCTGGCTGGGTGAGGGGGCGCGGGGCGGTGACGTCACCCTTTGTCCCTTATTTGGGAGCAAGGAAGTTGGCAACCATAGTCCCCACACCCTCTCATATAATATCATCCACAATCCATTTAATTGACAGTAAAACCATCTGGGATATCGTGAGGCCATGAAAAGTAATTGGGCACACCCTTCATTTTCTTTTCACCTGTGCCAAGAAAACGGAAGAATTTCTCAGCAGCTTTGAGTTTCTAATCTCTCCTGGCAAGGGCTGCTCCAGAAGTTAATGTACCAAATCTCAACTCTGACTTAAGTGAGGTACTGAGAGCGTCACACTTTCTCTCTGAGCTGTAAATAAAACGTTCCAGGGAAGAGAGGGAGCATTCTCTCCATCGCACTGACTGACACTTATTCTTAATTCAGAACGGTTTAGTTTAGAGATACATTGGGGGAACAGCCCCTTCAGCTCTCCGAGTCCACAACAACCATCAACCACCTGTACACTACCTCTATATTATCCCACTTTCACATCCCACACACTCAAGCAATTTACAGCAGCTAATCAATTAACCTACAAACCTGTAGGAAGGAACTGCAGATGCTGGTTTACACTGAAAATAGACACAAAATGCTGGAGTGACTCAGCAGGGACAGGCAGCATCTCGGGAGAGAAGGAATGGGTGACGTTTCAGGTCGAGACCCTTCTTCAGACTGAGTGAGGGGGGGTGGGCAGTGAGGGGGGGGTGGGCAGAGTGAGTGGGGGGGGTGGGCAGTGTGAGTGAGGGGGGTGGGCAGTGTGAGTGAGGGGGGTGGGCAGTGTGAGTGAGGGGGGGTTGAGGGTGGGCAGAGTGAGGGGGGGTGGGTGGGAGAGTAAGTGGGGGGTGTGGGCAGAGTGAGGGGGGGTGGGCAGGCAGAGTGAGGGGGGGTGGGAGAGTGAGGGGGGTGGGTGGGAGAGTAAGTGGGGGGTGTGGGCAGAGTGAGGGGGGGTGGGCAGGCAGAGTGAGGGGGGTGGGTGGGAGAGTGAGGGGGGTGGGTGGGAGAGTGAGGGGAGTGGGTGGGAGAGTGAGTGGGGTGGGTGGGAGAGTGAGGGGAGTGGGTGGGAGAGTGAGGGGGGTGGGTGGGAGAGTGAGGGGGGTGGGTGGGAGAGTGAGGCGGGAGGGCTGAGTGAGGCGGGATGGGGGTGGGAAGAGTGGAGGATGGGTGGGGTGGGCAGAGTGAAGGGGGAGGTGGTAGTGGTGTGAGGGGGTTGGCGTGAGTGATTGGCAGCCTGAGAGGGGTTGGTGGCGTGAGAGGGGAGGGTGATGGGCTTTAAACCACTGCAGCATCTCTGGTGAAGGTAGCTGGATTGGATTGGAATGGATTGGAATGTCAGGATTAAAATAGAGAGTTGAAGGAGCAGGTTTGAGTGGGCATGCTCGTGGCTGATTGCACTTGCCCACAGGCTTTTGGGTTTCACAGGAGGGGAAGTGAGCCTGTAGAAGACACAGCTGCAGAAACCCTCATCCACGCCTTCATCACCTCCCGTCTGGACTACTGCAACAGCCTCCTCTATGGCGCACCCTCAAAAATCATCAATAAACTTCAATACATTCAAAACTCCGCTGCCCGTCTACTCACACACACCTCGATCCGTGACCATATCACCCCCGTCCTTTATAAACTCCACTGGCTCCCCATCCCCCAGAGAATCCAGTACAAAATCCTCCTCATAACCTTCAAAGCCCTCCATAACCTGGCCCCATCCTACCTGACCGACCTCCTCCACAGGCACACTCCCACCTGCACCCTCCGCTCTGCCGCTGCCAATCTCCTATCCCCCCACATCCGGACTAAACTCAGATCCTGGGGGGACAGGGCTTTCTCCATCGCTGCTCCCACCCTATGGAACTCACTACCCCAAACCGTTAGAGACTCCCCCACACTCACCACATTCAAAACATCGCTGAAGTCTCACCTGTTCAGTACTGCCTTCAACCACTGAAGGTCACCTCACCTACTGTCTCCTTTCTCTGTTCATTTATTTATTTACTTATTTATCTATTTATTAATTTCCCTATGTTCTCAAAATCTCTATAAAGCGTCTTTGAGTATATGAAAAGCGCTATATAAATAAAATGTATTATTATTATTAGAAGACGGATTATATTTTGGCTAATCAAACCTGTCAGTCTCTGATGGACTCAATGTTCTCGGAGAGGTTGTTGTTTTCCAGACTCCCGTTTTGGGAAATCACGGCGGTGTCTGTCGGCATTGGCGTGTCGGATAACCTCGAGCTGGGCTGCGTTCTGTCGCAGTTATCAAAACAATCACTCCAGGCCTCGGGACCACTCTTGACGCGAGATCAATGCGATGGGGAGGGAGTGAGGAAAAGCCTCCTGGCATCTGGTTATTGTCTGAGAGGCAAACCATTCACTGAAGAATTGAAGCTGACCAGAGGCCCTCCAGTCTTTGACGTTCCGGGGGTAACTGGGGTAGAAAGAAATATCTGCAGCAATGTCCAGAGGCCAAAGCAAGTCCTGACCCAAGCAGGAAAGTTATTGCTTCCTACATTTTTAATTGAGTGCAAGTGTTATGTTTCCACAGGGTGAATCTTCTATCTTTCCATGTCGTTGGCCTCTCCTCATACATTGTGCCATCTCCTTAGGGTTGCCAACTGTCCCTTATTAGCTGGGACATCCCGTATATTGGCTAAATTGGTTTGTCCCGTACGGGACCGCCCTTGTCCCGTATTAGGCCCGGGGAGGAGGGGCACTGTAGGCCCGGACACGGTAGGCCTGGACACTATTGGTCCAGGGGCCACTGTGGGCCCGGACACTGTGGGCCCGGACACTGTGGGCCCAGACAATGTAGGCCCAGAAGTTGTGTAGCAACCCGCCTCCCGGCCCGGGCCCCCGCCATTGGTGGAGCGGGAGCATGTGGCCACTGGCTGGGTGAGGTCACGTGGGGCGCGGGGTGGTGACGTCACCTTTTGTCCCTTATTTGGGAGTGAGAAAGTTGGCAACCCTACATCTCCTAGACCTGACCATGAGCAGACAGCCTTGGATAAAGTGGCCCAAAACATATTTAACCAGGGCTTGGGTGGACTCATAGATCACAGGAACAGGTTTTCAGCTCACTGTGTTCGTGCTGACCAAGTACCCATTTACACTAAAGATAGACACAAAATGATGGGGTATCTCAGCGGGTCAGGCATCATCTCTGGAGACCATATGGGGTTTCCTCCGGGTGCTCAGATTTCCTTCCATATCCCAAACATGTGGATTGGTGGGGTAATCGGCCTCTGTGAATTGTCCATTGGGTGTGGATGAGTGGTAGAGTCTTGAAAGGGGGGAGAAGTGTGAGTAGGTGCAGTTTATGAGGATGTGGGTAGAATTAAACATGGCATTAATGTGCAGGAAGGCACTGCAGATGCTGGTTTAAACTGAAGATAGACACAAAAAGCTGGAGTAACTCAGCGGGACACCCTGAAGAAGGGTCTCGATCCAAAATGTCTCCCATTCCATCTCTCCAGAGCAGCTGCCTGTCCTTCTGAGTTACTCCAGCTTTTTTGTGTCTATCTCTGGCATTAAGGTAGGTTGCTGTAATTGGGTGGTTGATGGTTGGCGTGAACCTGATGGGCCAAAGGTCTCTGTTCTCTGTTTCCGTGCTGTATCTCTCCCTGATTCTCCGACTCTGTCTTGTTTGGAAGGCCTCAAGCCTGGCTTAATCCGTGACGTGTAACGTGGTGGCTTGTGCATGGGAAGAAATGTTGATACCAAGCTCAGCGAAAACAGCAATGTGACGATGGCTTATGCTTTGGTTATGCTCATTGAGCTCTTCATTGCCATGCTGTCCGATCATCTGTGCTCGGCAACGAGGGCAGTGGAAGTCTCTGTAAAGTGGCCGATCTGAAAGATAGTGTCACACTCCCTTGGTTACTGCCCTAGGAGGTTCCTGCTTCGACTTTCATGCACAAGATTTAGATTTTTTTTTAGATTTAGAGATACAGCGCGGAAACAGGCCCTTCAGCCCACCGAGTCCGCGCCGCCCAGCGATCCCCGCACATTAACACTATCCTACACACACTAGGGACAATTTTTACATTTTACCCAGTCAATTAACCTACAAACCTGTACGTCTTTGGAGTGTGGGAGGAAACCGAAGATCTCGGAGAAACCCCACGCAGGTCACGGGGAGAACGTACAAACTCCGTACAGCCCGCAATCAGGATCGAACCTGAGTCTCCGGCCTGCATTCGCTGTAAGGCAGCAACTCTACCGCTGCGCCACAGTGATGGAGGCAAAATTGGCGCTGCCCCATTCATTCATTCATTCAACTGCTGTATTTGGCCTTCTAGGTAATGGGAATGTTTTGGGTAGAGTCAATACCTTTATAAAAATAAAGACAAAAGCCATGGCAATATAATTTCCATAAGCTGCTGAAGGAAATCCTGTATTATTAAATATTAATTCAAAGTAAACTTATGACTAAGCACAGAATACTGCACAATTTTGACAGCAAACATCCACACAACTCAATAGGTTACCACTTTGCCAGAATAGTACCCTGCTTCTGCCGTCTCTTATCGATCATCTGATCTGCAATATGTGTATATACCTATTTGAACAGTTATACACACCAATCTAGAAGTTTGTCAACAGCTGATTTTCTCCGTCAATGTCCTAGTTTAGTTTAAAGATACAGCCCGGAAACAGGCCCTTTCGGCCCACCGGGTCCGCGCCGACCAGCGATCCCCACACATTAACACTATCCTACATCCACTGGGGACAATTTTTACATTCACCAAGCCAATTAACCTACAAACCTGTACGTCTTTGGAGTGTGGAAGGAAACCGAAGATCTCGGAGAAAACCCACGGGGAGAACGTACAAACTCCGTACAGACAGTACCCGGAGTCGGGATCGAACCTGGGTCTCTTTTGCTGTAAGGCAGCAACTCTACCACTGTGCCACCATGCCACCCTTCGTGGTTAAGACCCAGGCAACCTCTCTGAAGCTGGGTGCTTTATATACCTGTTCATGTGTGTGTTCGTGAACATATTTTGGTTGCAGTGTGCTGGTATTTGTCATGCTTTGGTAGGACAGTTTTCAAAACACTCTGGTCACAATATTTGGAACAATCCATACAGAACGCAATGTCTCAAAATCACCATGTGTTAATGATCTGATATTGTTGGATTAAAGAATTTTTCTTTTGAACTCTTTAAAGAAAACAAAATTGAATATTCAGGAGCTCCCGGGTACTTTCCAGTGAGTTTTTCTTTTGCATACCTTCCTGCTGGCTTCGCCCAGGCTGCATTTGAAGCGGAGAAGAGGAGATGCAGCATTTTGCTGTGGGATGTTGTCTTGTTGACAAAGATACACAGCAACAAGTTGGCAGAGTGTAATGAGGACTGTGTGTGTAGTTATTGTGACAGCTGTCCCACTAAGCCAAGCTGCCTGCTGTAAAATAGCTCACACAGTTCCACAGTCAACATTGAGCTGAGATCATGATGGGCAACTTTGATATTTTTAACCATTATTCTTCCACTTGTAAAACAAGAAGGAACTCTGCTTTGTTTTGGAAGATACTCTGTTCTCAAAGGCTGGCCAAAACCCACATTTTTATTTGCATTCTAATCCCAATTTTCCACCCTGAAGCGCACACCCATGCAATGATAATAGGTGCCGGCTAATATTATGCCTTCAAATGTTTGTCGTGATTAAGCTCTTTCCAGAGATTATTCACATGATCAAGATCCCAAAACTTTGCCATCACGGAAATTCAATACATTTCCCAACTCTCTATTTAGCTTCCTGAAAATCTTTGTGAAAACATACCCAACCTTTTGTAGGGTGAGGCAGTGCAATAGCTTCCAAGTACAGACGGGGGGGGGGGGGGGGGGGTAGGAGAGGGTCTATGTGACCTTCCAGCCTGTTCCACCATTGATTGAGATCCTGGCTCAACTTCCACCTCCGAACCATCTTCCTGCACTGTGCCTAATCTCTTCAATAAAACATGAAAGCAAACCATCGTGTAGAAACGAGGAACTGCAGATGCTGGTTAATGCACAAAAGGACACAAAGTGCTGGTACAAATAATAAACAATAAACTTTATAATGATGGATATACAGGGAAAAGTAGGGATATGGATTATGTGCAGGCAGATAAGAATTGTTCTTCACGTTATGTTCAACACGGACATTTTGGGATGAAGGGCCTTTACCTAGTTGTACTATGTTCTAAGCAAAGATACTAGAGGAACAAGATAGACCAAGATCTACCTTAAAAACCGTAGTATGTCATGGCGCCATTTTAGTAGGCAGAAACTTGCAGAAACATTTAAAGAAAAATAACAAAAATCTGTAAATTGATAGATGAGATATATTCTGCATTTTAATGGTATCATCACACATACTGTTCCCCCAAAACACTGATTACACTGCGAGAGGCAGAGCGAACGGCGGGTTTTGCCTACTAAAATGGCTCCTTTGCGTACCACACTTCAGTA
Source organism: Rhinoraja longicauda (assembly GCF_053455715.1). Classification (NCBI taxonomy): domain Eukaryota; kingdom Metazoa; phylum Chordata; class Chondrichthyes; order Rajiformes; family Arhynchobatidae; genus Rhinoraja; species Rhinoraja longicauda. The sequence goes on from NC_135987.1 coordinate 14,079,664, forward strand.
TAGGCGATTTCAACGGAGTGGTCCATCTTGTTCCTCTAGTATCTTTGGTTCTAAGTTCAATGCCATTTCTTGATGAGTTTCTCATCAGTCAAACAATTCCTGAAATTGTCATTATTTACAGTGGATCGCTGGGATTGAGTCATTCTTCACCTGTGGTTTCTTCGGGGTGTGTCAGTGTTTGGATACTGCGTCTGGAAGTGTGTCGTGATTACAGCAGGCTCCATGTGTGCAGGATATCCCCTCTGGAACTGTAGGTCTTCCTTGGATTCCTGGAGATGGAGATCGTTTAAGAAACATTAAGACAGGCACATGGATAGTACAGATTTGGAGGGATGTGGGCCAAACCCAGGCAGGTGGGAATTGGTGTAGATGGGACATGTTGGTCATTGTGGGCAAGTTGGGCCAAAGGTGCCTGATTCCATGTGTATAATTCTATGACTCTGAGACATTTGAAAACTTGGCGCAAACCCATATTTATTTACAAATCCTCAGAATTGCCACATCATCCCTCATTTTAGCTCATTAATGAAGTGAGAGGGGGTGCAGTGGATATGTTTGCTGGATTAGTAATCCGGTAGCATGAACTAATGACGGAGATAGTAATTATAAATCCTCCAAAGGTATTAAAATCCAGCCAGTTGAATAAACTTGGAATTAAAAAAGCTCCTCGCACAAATGGCGGTCTCGCAAGTACTATTGTTCATCGATCTCGCTGCTATTCTTTCGGAAAGGAAACCTATCATCCTTATCTGATCCATCTTATATGTGACTTCCAGCCCTTGTGGTTGACCCTTAATAGTTATTCCAAACTGTTATGAGGCGGCGAGGAAGACTATCTTTTCTGGGTAATAATAGATGGGCAAAGGATGTTAGCTTTGCTGGAGACACTGCCTGGAATTCTCTGCCTCAGAAGGCAGTGGAGGCCAATTCTCTGGATGCTTTCAAGAGAGAGCTTGATAGAGTTAAGTATAGCGGAGTCAGGGGGTATGGGGAGAAGGCAGGAGCGGGGTACTGATTGAGAATGATCAGCCATGATCACATTGAATGGTGGTGCTGGCTCAAAGGGCCAAATGGCCTACTCCTGCACCTATTGTCTATTGTCTATTGACACTCACACTTCAGAGCAAGCAAAATTGAAAGATTAATTGTAGTCATATAAACTCTTCATGAATGCATCAATTCTGCGATTTCCAATACTAATTCTGTTTTATTTATTTATCCCTTTAAACGACAGGCTGGCCTCTGCATATGAGTCACTTGTGGTGAAACAGTCTTTGTTCTAATGATTTCTCTGTATAGGGAAGAAATCTTTATACACAATAATTCTGAATGTCCGATTTTATTACCGATTGTTAATTCACTAGGCTGTTGAAACATTATTAACAATTTATCCCCTCAAAACCTATTTGTCTTATGAAAATCCTCTTATTAGCCTATAATTACCTTCCCTGCAGTGAGAAATGAAACAATACAATTTGGCTATCTTACCTCCAAGTGAAAGCCTTCTGTTCCTTGTCTGACATATTTTTGCAAAGACGTACAGGTTTGTGGGTTAATTGGCTTCGGTCCTTCGCGTGTGTAGGATCGTGTTAGTGTGCGGGGATTGCTGGTCGTTCCGGACTTGATGGGTCAAAGGGCTTGTTCCTGAGTTGTTTCTCTAAACTAAAAACAAAACCCTGACTAACTGGAAGCCACATTAAATCATTTTTAAAACACTGTTTCGGGGGAAGTGGCCCAACTCCATGTGTTCGGATGGATAAGGAGGCAAAGGGGAATGATGCAGAAAATACTTACCAGATTGTTTCCTAAGATGGGGGATTTCAGTTTGCAGGGAGGCTGGGATTGTTTTCCATGCTGCAGAGAAGGTTGAGAGATGACTTTGTGGAATTCATTGCCACAGACGTCTGTGGAAGCCAAGTCATTGTGTATTTTCAAGGCGGAGATCGATTACTTGATTTGTTAGGGGTTATGGGGAGAAGGCAGGAGAATGGGGTTGAGAGGGCAAGATAGATTAACTGTGATTGAATGGGGAGTTGACTCAATGGACCAAATGGACTACTTCTGCTCCTATGACTTATGAACATATGAACTTCTGAAGTTGATAGAAGTGCTAAACATGATGAAGTGTTTATAAAGAGTAAATAAAGAGAAACAGTTCCATTTTTTGAGGATTGAGAGCTGGAGGATATATATTTCAGCTCTCAATCCTCAATGTGCAAAAGAACCCCTTCTTCCTTTCCTTATTTAGTTGCTCAGAGCCAAGGATGCCTTGCATCCACTCTTTTTTCTGTGTGTATTTTAACGAGGTCACGGGGCTCCAGTTTTCTAGTGTTTTATTATTCTGAGACATTGCGGGACAAACAGCTGATCTTAACCGGAATGACTCTGAGAGATTAATGTTGAGGTGAAGCCTAGAGCAATGCCTGGAGTCCAGCGTTGATACACACCTTTCTCCGCTGTGGCACGGTCGTGCAGCGGTCGAGTTGCTGCCTTACAGCGCCAGAGTCCCGGGTTTGACCCTGACTGTAGGTGTCTGTACGGTGTTTGTATGTTCTCTCCGTGACCTGCATGGGTTTTCTCCGGGATCTCCAGTTTCATCCCGCACTCTAAAGACGTACAGATTTGTTGGCTTGGTGTAATTGTACGCTGGCCCTAGTGTGTGTCGGACTAGCGTCAGTGTGTGGAGATTGCTGGTCGGCCGGGACTCGGTGGGCCAAAGGGCCTGTTTCCACGCTTTATCTCCAAAACAAACTAAACGTTTTAATAAAATGAAGCAGAGAATTAAACTGTTCACAGGATTGGAAAGGTTGCAGCTTGGGAGGAGGCCAGGGTAAATGATTGGCGTAGCTGGGAAAGGTCTGGAGCAGATGGATGGGACTGTTACTGATAGGTATAATGATTGATGAAGAAGGGTCTCAACCCGAAACGTCACCCATTCCTTCTCTCCAGAAATGCTGCCTGTCCCGCTGAGTTACTCCAGCATTTTAGACAATAGACAATCGACAATAGGTGCAGAAGTAGGCCATTTGGCCCTTCGAACCAGCTCAATGTGATCACGGCCGATCATTCTCAATCAGTACCCCGTTCCTGCCTTCTCCCCAAAACCCCCTGACTCCACTATCCTTAAGAGCTCTATCTAGCTCTCTCTTGAATGCATTCAGAGACTCGGCCTCCACTGCCTTCTGAGGCATTGAATTCCACAGATTTACAACTCTCTGACTGAAAAAGTTTTTCCTCATCTCCGTTCTAAATGGCCTACCCCTTATTCTTAAACTGTGGCCCCTGGTTCTGGACTCCCCCAACATTGGGAACATGTTTCCTGCCTCTAACGTGTCCAACCCCTTAATAATCTTATATGTTTCGATATTTTGTGTCTATCTTGGGTACAATGATGGATTTGAACATGGTGGACTGAGGTTCCTGATTCTGTACTGTATGACTCTGAGGCCTTTTAGTCCCTTGCAATCTTGAATTGCAAGATCGCTCTTGCATTACACTGGCTCAATGCAAAAGCAATCTTGGTACTTCCAACTTTCTCCCCCGACATCTTCAAGTTATTTCTTTTTAAATGCTTATTTCTTTTTAAATGCTTAATCAATTCCCTTCTGAACATCCATTGGATTTGGTTAATAACTCAACAAGCGTCACTTCTTTGCAGTAATATATTAAATATACATGCACCACAAAGGAATTTGGTGTGTGCTTTTCACATGAAGGGGCAAAGTTATTGGATCGCCCAGGAGAAATAGATGAAAAACTTGCCTGTGCTTATTATCATGCTGCTATTGAACTTTAGACATGAGAGGCACAGCACGGAAACAGGCCCTTCGGCTCACCAGGTCCGCACCGACCAGTGATCACGCCATACTCTAACACTATCCTGCACACTAGGGACAATTTATAATTTTACCAAAGCCAATTAACCTACAAACCTGCATGTCTTTGGAGTGTGGGGTGGAAAGCGGAACATCCAGAGAAAACCCACGCGGTCACAGAGAGAACGTACAAACTCTGTACAGGCAGCACCCGTAGTCTCTGGCACTGTGAGGCAGCAACTCTACCGCTGCAACCCAAAGACATGCGGGTTTACAGGTTGATTGGCCTCTGTAAACTGCCCCTTCGCTGTGTGCAGGGAGTGGATGTGAAAGTGGGATACTGCAGATTGAGTGTGAGCGGGTAAACGTTGTTCAGCGTAGACTCAGTGGGTTGAACGACCTGCTTCCATGCTGATAAATCACACTCGAGTCAATCGATCAATATATGCAGAGCAATGGAGGAAGTGGGAGAGGGCTCACAGTTGTCCGAGAGTTAACCCATGCCTATCCTTACACCCTGGCCTGTGTGTGCTCTTACTCAGCATTGCCAGGGACATCTGCTCTTGATTTTAACCCACTGGACTCAGTCAGACATCCATCAATAATTCTGCTGTGAGAGGGATTAGATCCCTCTTTGCCGCCTGTTTCCCTGTGGCCTGCCCTTGTGTGGATGAATACACGCGTATGTAGTCTCCATCAGAGGACACTGTGCATCAGGCAGAGATGGGAATGAGAGGATTGAATATAGTGGAGGGAAATAGTCAAAATAATGCAGTCGAGTGTCAAAGACTACAGGGCATGGCTGTGAGGTGAGAGGGGCAAAGTTTCAAGGGGGTGTGTGGGGCAAGATTTTTACACAAAGTGCAGACACAAAATGCTGCAGCAACTCAATGGGTCGGGCAGCATCTCTCGAGGAAAGGAGCAGGTGAGGTTTTGGGTCGAGACCCTTCTTCAGACTGAGAGTCAGGGGGAGAGGGAAACTAGAGGTATGAAAAGGTTTGGAACAAATCAGAGCCGGCAACGATTACACAGAGTGGAGGGTGACTGGGGCCCTTTGCCAGGGGCGATGGTGGTGGTGGAGGCAGATACCATTTGGCATTTGAGGCTTTTGGATAAGCATGTGCAAGGATATGGAACAGAAGTGATAGGAGCAGAATTAGGCCATTCGGCCCATCAAGTCTGCTCCGCCGTTCAATCATGGCTGATCTATCTCTCCCTCCCAACCCCATTCTCCTGCCTTTTGCCCATAGCCCCTGACACCCGTACTGATCAAGAATCTATCCATCTCTGCTTTAAAGATATCCATTGACTTGGCCTCCACAGCCTTCTGTGGCAAAGAATTCCACAGATTGACCACCCTCTGACGAAAGAAATTCCTTCTTATCTCTTTCCTAAAGGAAAGTCCTTTAATTCTGAGGCTGTGACTTCCAGTCCTTGACTCTCCCACTAGTGGAAACATCCTCTCCACATCCACTCTAACCAAGTCTTTCAGGTGCTGAGATGAGGAGATTAGTTTAACTTGGCATTATGTTGGGCAAGGACACTAACCCTATCCTGTGCTGCACTGTTCTCCGTTCCATTTTCTATGCAATGGCAATTAGGTTTGTTCAACTTTATTAGGTCTGTGCTGTTGTATTAGATTAACTGGCAGATTCTTCTTCTGTAAAGAATTTACTATAGACAATTCTCCTTTTTTATCGTCCTCTCTCTTTATAGTGGCACTTTTCTTATTGTTCCATCAGTACAAAATGTTGTATCTCCCAGCTCAGTGCTTGATCCATTAGCAGTCCACAAAGCCTTATATTATTACTGAAGATAGACACAAAAAGCTGGAGTAACTCAGCGGGACAGGCAGCATCTCTGGAGACTAGGAATGGTGGACGTTTCAGGTCGAGACCCTCCTGTGGAATTCTCTGCCTCAGAAGGCAGTGGAGGCCAATTCTCCGAATGCATTCAAGAGAGAGCTGGATAGAGCTCTTAAGGATAGCGGAGTCAGGGGGTATGGGGAGAAGGCAGGAACGGGGTACTGATTGAGAATGATCAGCCATGATCACATTGAATGGTGGTGCTGGCTCGAAGGGCCGAATGGCCTCCTCCTGCACCTATTGTCTATTGTCTATTCAGACCCGAAGCATCACCCGTTCCTTTTCTCCAGAGATGCTGCCTGCCCCGTAGAGTTTCTCCAGCTTTTTGTGTCTATTGTCGGTTTAAGCCAGCATCTGCAGTTCCTTCTTGCACATTGCATGATTACCTGCAAGTTTCATCTCACTTCTCAATCTCCCCCTCCCTCAGTGTTGTTTGTTGGTCACAGTGTGTCTTTGTGCATCTGCTCCAAGGGATGGTGGACTCAAATGTTTAACTATGGTTGGTTTTGGGTGAGAGCGAGTGATTAGCCCCGGCATGAAGAGATTACACTTGTTCATCTTTCATTAGTTCCATCAATTTGTGGTTGTCTTCAACAAAATGGCTTTCACCTCTTACCGGGGATCGTGCACCACTCCTTGGTGATGTGCTACTTTATCAAGATATATGCTGATAAATCTTGCATATATATATATATATATATATATAGAAACATAGAAACATTGAAAATGCGTTCAGGAGGAGGTCATTTGGCCCGTCGAGCCAGCACCGCCATTCTTTGTGATCATGGCGGATCATCTACAATCAGTAAACCTGTGCCTGCCTTCTCCCCATATCCCTTGATTCCACCCTCCCCTAGAGCTCTATATCTTTCAGATTTATATCTTGATACAAGAAAGAGAGAGAGGGCCTGCTCTCAGAGGGGTAGAATGTGTAGATGGGGAAAGGGGCGGCACAGTGGTGCAGCAGGTAGAGCTGCTGTCTCAAAGTGCCAGAGGCGCGGGTTGGATCCTACCTTCAGGTGCAGTCTGTGTTCTCCCTGTGACCGTGTGGGTTTCCTCCAGTTGCTACGGTTTCCTCCCACATCTCGAAGACGTGCGGGTTTGTAAGTTAGTTGGCCTCCGTAATATTACCCCGAAAGTGCAGGGGGTGGATGCGAAAGTGGGACGAAATGGAGATGGTATGGGTAGGTGATGATGGTCGAGATGGACGCGCTGGGCCGAAGAGCTTGCCTCCATGCCTTATCTCTGAACGAAACTAAGGTGGGGAGGAAAGACACACTGGGAGTGGGAGAGATGAGGACAATATGGGACAGAATTGGGGTGACGATACGATACGATATGATAGAACTTTATTTATCCCAGCAGGGAAATTGATCTGCCAACAGTCATAAAACACAAGATACATGAAACATGCAATTAAAGTGACGAGTCGGTCTCAGTCTACCCCATGACAGAAGGGGGAGGAGTTGTACAGTTTGATAGCCACAGGGAAGAAGGATCTCCTACATCTGGGTGGAACCAGTCTGTTGCTGAAGGTGCTCCTCAGGTTGACCAGTGTATCATGGAGGGAGTGAGATGCATTGTCCAAGATGCTCTGCAGTTTGAGGAGCATCCTCCCTCCAAGATAGGGTTGCCAACTTCCTCACTCCCAAATAAGGGACAAGGTGACGTCACAACCCCACGTGACCTCACTCAGCCAGCGGCCACGTGTTCCCGCCCCACCAATGGCGGACGCCCGGGCCGGGAGGTGGGTTGCTATGCAACCTTCGTTAGGCGGCGTCCGGCCCTATACTGTCTGGCACTGCTGAGGCCCCTGGACTGCAGTGTCCGGGCCTACAGCGCCGTCCGGGCCTAATACGGGACAAGGATGGTCCTGTACGAGACAAATCAATTTAGCGCAAAATACGGGATGTCCCGACTAATATGGGACGGTTGGCAACCCTATTCCAAGACCACCGCCCATGAATCCAACTCCGCCCCCAGGACAGAGCCAGCCTTCCTGATGAGTTTGTTAATAAGACAATGGCACGTTGTTAATGTTAATAATAAGATGAAGGTCAAATGGGAAGTGGAGGCAGTTTTATGGTGGGAGGAAGGAGGTAGTGGGAGGAGCAGGAGGCCACGTTTGGAGAAGGATGGAGGCCATAGGAGGCAACAATCGATGTATAAAAAAACAGGTTAAAAAAAAGACACAGCGTGCTGGAGTAGCGCAGCAGGTCGGGCAACATTACTGACGCACTTCTTTTTGTAAACCAGCATCTGCAGTTCTTTAGAGAAATATAAAGAACTGCAGACGAAATGAGCAGGAAGGAACTGCAGATGCTGGTTCAAACTGTAAATAGACACAGATAGCTGGAGTAACTCAGCGGGAAAGGCAGCATCTCTGGAGAGAAGGGATGGGCGACGCTTCGAGTCGAGACCCTTCAGACCTGTCGTCTGAAGAAGGGTCTTGACCCGAAGCATCACCCATTCCTTCTCTCCAGAGATGCCGCCTGACCCGCTGAGTTACCCCAGCTTCTTGTGTGTAACTCCGGGATAGAATGTCAGCTGGGAGCAAAATCCGCCCTTCAGCAACAGGGGATAAAGTTCAAGATGTCACGAGACATGTGAACGGTATACGGTGCACAGAGCACAGCTAAATGGAAGGGGATTAAAGGACATCAGCAGCTCGGCAAGCTCGAACCACTTAGGCTCCTGAGCCCCCTCGGTTGAATTACAGCCTCATAAACCTCCCTCCTGGGTACCTGTCATTCTAGATGTACAGTTGTCAGCACTAAGCCTCTTTGATGTGATCATTTATTTATTAAAGATATTTCCACAGGAACTCTCGTTTAAGCTTGTTAACAAAGGGTGGTAGCCTCGGGGGCAGTGAGCAGATCTAGCGCGCCAGAACATAGGCCAGACCCAGTACAGACTGGCAAAGGTGTAATCGAACCTTCTCTGAGACCAGTGTTACTGACGCTCCACAACAATGTATAATCCCCTCTGCCGATCCACCAGACAGGGGGTTTGATGGCCTTGCCGGGGACTGGGTTGTATGCATTTCACTCCCACTATATAAAAGAAGCTTCCACAAGAAAGATACAGATAAAGAGGTTAATTTGACCCAGTGTTAAGGTGCTTTTAAGATTTCACATTAAGATTGTGTGAGCGCAATGTATCAAGTTGCATTATTTTGCCGTCAGTAGAAGAAACTAATGTTCATAATGGAATTTATGGAAAAGGAGGTGAGGGGACCTATTGTTGTTCAAATGCCTTTTATACAATTTTGTGCTATTGTGCTTGGGTGAGATTCTTCTTCCTCAAAGGACTTTATCTTGACTGTGCTCTCCATTTACACGGCCCTTTTCTGATGGTAGAATGGCCTTTTATGTACCCAAGAACCAGATGGGAGCAGGTCACTGTGCTGTCAAGCCTGCCCCACCCTTTAATATCATCATAACTGATTGACTCCTCATTCGTCCTATTTCCCACGTTCACAAGTTGCAGGGAGTAGAATTAGGCCATTCGGCCCATCGAGTCCACTCCGCCATTCAGTCCTGGCTGATCTCTGCCTCCTAAACCCATTTTCCTGCCTTCTCCCCATAACCCTTGACACCTGTTCTAATCAAGAATTCGTCTGTCACTGCCTTAATAATATCCACTGACTTGGCCTCCACAGCCCTCTGTGCCAATGAGTTCCACAGATTAACTGCCCTTTGATTAGAGAAATTCCGTAATCCAGTGAAGGTCCCATCAACACCCGCACAATTGCAACAAAACCTCCCTTCTTTCAAACTCCAAATCGTTTACAATGAAGAGCAAGATGCCATTTGCCATTGTCGTGACTTGCGGGCAACACAGTAGAGTTGCTGCCTCGCAGCGCCAGAGATGGGCAGAAATTGCACCTTCTGTGCCACACCATTTTGGAGTCATGGCGTGACTTGGGGCGGCTTGGTGGTGCAGCGGGAGACCTGCTGCTTTACAGCGCCAGAGACCCAGGTTTGATCCTGACTACGGGTGCTGTCTGTGCGGAGTTTGTACGTTCTCTCTGTGACGGCATGGGTTTTCTCCAGGTGCTGTAATTTGTAAGCATGTTGGTATGGTATTGTATGGAATGGGGACTCTAGTTTTCACCTAGCAACAAATCAAATACTAGAGGGCATAGTTTTAAGGTGAAAGGGACAAAGTTTAAAGGAGATGTGCCGGGCAGGTTTTTTTTACACATAGTGTCTGGACCACGCTGCCAGGGTTGGTGGTTGAGGCAGATATGAATAGGGTTGCCAACTTTCTCGCTCCCAAATAAGGGCCAAAAGGTGACGTCACCGCCCCGCGCCCCACGTGACCTCACCCAGCCAGCAGCCACGTGCTCCCGCTCCACCAATGGCGCCCGCCCGGGCCATGAGACGGGTTGCTATGCAACCTCCGTTAGGCGGCGCCCGGGTCTCTGAGCTTACATTGTCCAGGCCTACAGCGGCCCCCCGGGCCTACATTGTCCGGGCCTACAGTGCATCCCGGGCTTAATCCAGGACAAGGGCGGTCCCACACGGGACAAACCAACATACGGGATGTCCCGGCTAATACGGGACAGTTGGCAACCCTAGATATGATAGTGGCATTTAAGAGGCTTTTGGATAGGTACATGGATATGCAGTGTCTGCAAGGGTATGGGTAGATAAGAGATGGCCTTGACATTTTGGTCGGGGTGTTGGCATTGTGGGCCACAGGGCCTGTTCACTTGCTGTACTGTTCCATGTTCTATGAATGCTGCACCAGAATATGGAGTAAAAGCTTGATTTACATGAGGGTAAATCTGGATAAGGATGACCAGTAGTAACAGGGAGATTGTGTGGGCCAAATGACTGAAGAAGGGTCTCAACCCGAAACATCACCCATTCCTTCTCTCCAAAGATGCTGCCCGTCCCGTTGAGTTACTCTAGCATTTTGTGTCTGTCTTGGGCCGTATGACTGTTTCGGTAAATTCAAAATAAAACAAAGGATCAATTTAAAGGGGTATTGTCGAAGTATTGGAGACATCATTCAATGTTTATGTCCCTGTGCTGCTAATCCTCACACTGGAAGCAGATTTACTGTGAACCCGATTGTCCCCCAGGGACCTGTCCATAAATACAACTAATAGCTTTGTTGAAATGCTTTGAATAAAGCTTAAAAATCCACTCTTGACCCATTAACCGCATTCCCCACCCCCACCCCCCCCCCCCCCCCCACCCCCAACTCCCTGTAGTTCTGGTTAAAGAAGTAACAGCATTGTAGCGTTTTCTGCAAACGTTTATTAGTTTCAGATGTTGGGTACAAAGGAGGATGTAAATTAAACCCCGCGTGGTTTCTGCGTGCCTCGTTTTGTAAGAGCCGTCTCAGACGCTGCAGTGTAAGAGCACGGAGCCGGCCCACAAGGGCCCCATTCTTCCCCGCACAGGGTTGATTACCGACCAGGATCCTGTTACCCTGGTTCCAGGTCCGAGATTTCATCTGCAGCTTGGGTGATGACACGGGTTCCCTTTGCCTGAGGGCGGCCTTGCAAACACAGGGAGGCGTTGCCGAGGGATGCACGGCACCGGCTCAACATTACCTCCCCCCAGCCCGTCCAAACCCCACTCCTTTCCCCTTTTCCCCTTCGCTTTTGCTCAGAGCTCTCTGGAAGGAGGAGAGGTTTGGTTTAGTTTAGACAATAGACATTAGGTGCAGGAGTAGGTCATTCGGCCCTTCGAGCCAGCACCACCATTCAATGTGATCATGGCTGATCATTCTCTCAATCAGTACCCCGTTCCTGCCTTCTCCCCATACCCCCTGACTCCGCTATCCTTAAGTATAAGAAAATAACTGCAGATGCTGGTACAAATCAAAGGTATTTATTCACAAAATGCTGGAGTAACTCAACAGGTCAGGCAGCATCTCGGGAGAGAAGGAATGGGTGACTTTTCGGGTCGAGACCCTTCTTATCCTTAAGAGCTCTATCTAGCTCTCTCTGGAATGCATTCAGAGAATTGGCCTCCACTGCCTTCTGAGGCAGAGAATTCCACAGATTCACAACTCTCTGACTGAAAAGGTTTTTCCTCATCTCCGTTCTAAATGGCCTACTCCTTATTCTTAAACGGTGACCCCTGGTTCTGGAAGTCTGTCTTTAGTTTAGAGACACAGCGTGGAAAGCCCTTCGGGCAACCGAGTCCTCGCCGACCAGCGATCCCCGCGCACTAACACTATCCTACATACACCAGGGACAATTTACACATACACAAAGCCAATTAGCCTACAATCCTGTACGTCTTTGGAGTGTGGGAGGAAGTTGAAGATCTCGGAGAAAACCCATGGGGTCACGGGGAGAGCGTACAAACTCCGTACAGACGGCACCCGTGGTCGGGATCGAACCTGTGACTCCGGCGCTGTAAGGCAGCAACTCTACCGCTGTGCCACCGTGGTCTTGCAGCCAGAATCAGATCTAACTCCCCAACCATTTAGCACCCGCCATTGGGTTCAACCGCTCTCTTGACAGGGTGGATGCGGTGCATGATGGGTTAGCGGGGCCTGCACATGGCTCGCCTGGTCATTAACTCTTCCACCCACGGCCTTCTCTCTCTCTCCAAGTTGAACCGTGTAGTCCTTTCTTTACTACGAACACCAAATGCTGGAGTAACACCGAGGGTCAGGCCACGTCTCTGGAGAATGAGGAGGGGCGACATTTCAGGTCGGGACCGTTCTTCAGACCTGTCCATGTCCGACAAAGACTGTCCAGCTGAATTACTCCAGCACTTTGCATTCTACGCAAGATTCCCGCGTCTGCAGTTCCTTGTGTCTACGTTGTCCTTTACCTACCTTTGTCATCACTTATCACCTGCGTGTCTGCCAGCATCTGGCCGAAGAAACGAGCAAACTCCACACAGACAGCACCCGAGGCCAGGATCGAACCCGGGTCGCTGGCACGGCGAGGTGGCAGCTCTGCCCCTCTGCTGCCTTTTGTTATCAACCCACCTGCTCATTGCTCCCTGAAAGTGGGATGGAGTCACCACTTCTAAACGTTAAGAAGTTGGAATGTCGGTCCGTGCAGTGTGAGCACACTAAAGCAGGGTGTGACGCAATAAATCTCGAGTCTTTATCTTCAAGCTATTCATGTGTGTGCTTTCAACATCCAATTAAAGATAAAAGAGCCTTTTAATTAAGATCTCAATGTTTTGCCCACAAGAGTATCAGATGTTCCAGATGTTATCAAATCTGGCAGCCTCTAATTTGCAGGTCTCCCTGGTTTTCTTCCCCTCGTTATTAGCGTATGAAGATTCCATAATATTTGTTTTCTCCCACTGCGTTTCACTGACTTGTGCTTAAAAGGAGTGTTTGGTGGATGCTTCTGTCCAGCGCCGGGGAGGGGTGGAGACGGGCTTTCTTTCTGTCACGGTGGCTCGGTTGGAGTTTTGCCTTTGCCTCCAGCGAGGGGCTGTGCGAATCTCTAACCGTGCCAGCGGAACACTTGAGAGATGAGGAGTTAATCGAGCGAGGCGTGATGGATGCTGCGCTCACACGGCTGGCTGGCAAATGGAGAGCTGATCTTTATTTGCGCTGCATCTCCCCAGCACAACAGATACACGGCAATTTTGGAACAAGTTACTCAGGCCCTCTGGCCTTCAGAGAGACCTTGGTGAATCTATTTCTTAAATTGATTGATTGACAATAGACAATAGGTGCAGGAGGAGGCCATTCAGCCCTTCGAGCCAGCACCGCCATTCAATGTGATCATGGCTGATCATTCTCGATCAGTACCCCGTTCCTGCCTTCTCCCCATACCCCCCTGACTCTGCTATCCTTAAGAGCTCTATCTAGCTCTCTCTTGAATGCATTCAGAGAATTGGCCTCCACTGCCTTCTGAAGCAGAGAATCCCACAGATTCACAACTCTCTGACTGAAAAAGTTTTTCCTCATCTCAGTTCTAAATGGCCTACCCCTTATTCTTAAACTGTGGCCCCTTCTGTTCTGGACTCCCCCAACACGTTTCCTGCCTCTAACGTGTCCAACCCCTTAATAATCTTATACGTTTCGATAAGATCTCCTCTCATCCTTCTAAATTCCAGTGTATACAAGCCTAGTCGCTGCAATCTTTCAACATATGACAGTCCCGCCATTCCGGGAATTAACCTAGTAAACCTACGCTGCACACCCTCAATAGCAAGATTGATTGAGAGATACAGGCCCTTTGATCCACTGAGTCCACGCCAACCATTGCTCACCCGTTTGCACTGGTTCCATGTTCTCCCATCTCTGCACACTCGGGGGAAAGTTAGTGGCCAATGAACATGCAAACCCGCACATGCCTTTGGCATGGGGAAAGGGCGGTGGAGGAAATGGAGCACCCAGAGGAAACCCACGCAGTCGTGGGAAGAAGGTGCAAACGTCTCAGGACTGCACCCGAGACCACGTTCCACTGCGCTGCAAGGCGGGAACTCTACCGCTGCGCCACCATGCTGACTACGAAGACGGTTCTAGGAAATACGTCAAGCGGGTTTTTGTGAAGCTGCTTCAGTGGGGCCATCTCTGCCCTGGAGATTCTGTCAGAATGTGCAGAGTACAAGCGGTGCTGTGAAAGGTTACGAAGAGATTGAAATCCACACTAAGTTATTATGAATGTTCATGTAATTAAAGCAGACAGACAGCCCACCTCGTTAACCTGTAGAAAGCTGTTACTTGCTGCACCAGGCAGGAGATGTATGGCTGCAGTTTACCACAGACTCATACAAAGAGTTAATAACTTAATTTTGAGCAAAGAGTATTGATTGAGCTGTGATCTTCTGGGAAGGTGGGGGGGAAGAAAAGCTCTTAATTACCAAGGATCCTAATCCACAGTTATTATTGTTTTAATGCAGGTTTTATTAATTAGCAAAAGCAATCATCTCCTGCCATTTGCAAATGACATTCTTCTCTCTTCACCCCACCCTTTGACATTTTCTTTTGATGACTTCTAAGTCCCGGCTGACAGGTCACGCCAACCATTGCTTGAAGGATTTTGATAATGAATGGAAAACAAGACCTGCTTTAGAAGGTTCCCGTACGGGGCGCAAAACGCAAGGCATCTTTGGGGAAGGAATTTCAGCCTAGATTGAGGGGAGGTGAGTGGTCTCTCAGCAGTGAAGGTTGGCTGGGCTGGGGGACATTAGACAAGGTGGGACGACGATGGGTAAAGGCAGGCATTTATTTCGGGAGAACGAGAATATATAAACAGGGAAGTAATGCTGAGGCTTTATAAAGCGCTGGTCAGTCCGCATTTGGAGTTTTGGGGCCCCACATCTGAGGAAGGATGTGCTGGCGTTGGAGAGGGTCCAGAGGAGGTTTACAAGAATGATCCCAGGAATGAGTGGGTTAACGTATGGTGAGCGTTTGCCGGCACTGGGCCTGTACTCGCTGGAGTTTAGAAGGAAGAGAGGGGGGACCTCATCAAAACTTCCAGAACAGTGAAAGGCCTGGATAGAGTGGATGTGTGGAGAGGGTGTTTCCACTAGTGGGAGAGGCTAGGACCAGAGGCCACGGCCTCAGAATAAAAGGATGTACCTTTAGAAAGGAGATTTAGAGGAGGAATTTCTTTAGTCAGAAGGTAGCGAATCTGTGGAATTCACTACCACAGAAGGCTGTGGAGACCTAGTCAGTGGATATATTTGAGGCGGAGGTTGACAGATTTGAGATTATTTCAGCTATCAGGAGTTATGGGGAGATGACAGGAGAATGGGGTTGAGAGGGAAAGATAGATCAGCCAGGATTGAATGGCGGAGTGGACTCAATGGGCTGCCCTGCCTGTGGTGCTGTAAGGCTACCCTGGACTTTCATCAAAACCTACTTGGTTTATTTCTGGATCATTTGCCTGTTTTTATCCGCGTATAATATTCGTTCAATGAATATTCGCTGAATTTCTGCTGCCATCTCTTAATCCACCTCTGCCCGAGTGTCAACCTATCTATAAATATTTTTGGTAACTCAATCCTCAAAGTTGCCATGTGAAGGTGATTCAAATTGATCTTATTTGCATTACCAGCTCAACTCTTTTATTGATTGTTTCAGAAGATGCACTAAGGGCTATTGACTAGCCTGCTGAATTTAATTTTGAAGAGGAGGGTTATGAATCAAGCAAGCTGAAATGGAGCCAATGTTAACATCCATTCCTTCCAGAGTAAAGCCTTGTGCTGATGTGCTTGTCTGATTAGCACTTCCTCTTGGTCCGTGTCAACAAAATTAAGTCTCAATTATTTTCTTTGTAACATATAAAGCTGAAGCTTTATCGGGCACTGGTGAGGCCTCATTTGGAGTATTGTGAGCAGTTTTGGGGGCCCCATCTCCGAGGAGGATGTGCTGGCTCTGGAGAAGGTCCAGAGGAGGTTTACGAGAACGATCTGCAGACTGATTGGGTTAACGTATGATCCTGGGCCTGAACTCACTGGGGTTTAGAAGGCTGAGAGGGAGGGGGGGGGGGGATCTCATCCAAACCTACCGAATAATAAAAGGTCTAAACAGAGTGAACATGGAAAGGGTGTTTCCAGTAGGTTTTTTTTTAAGTTTAAAAAAAATGTAATGGGAGGGTAATCTCCCAGAAATGGGACAGTCTAGAACCGGGGGGGCACAGCTTCAGAGAACAAGGGTGTACCTTTAGAATAGGGATGAGGAGGAATTTCTTCAGTCAGTGGGTGGTGAGTCTGTGGAATTCATGCCCTGCCTATCATATTTGTCTCCACCATCACCCCAGGCAGCACATTCCAGACATACACCATCCTCTTTGTAAAAAAACAAAAATTGCCTTTAAGCTCCACCTTTATACTTTGCCCCTCTTACCTTAAAGCAGTGCCCTCTAGTATTTTTCACATTTCCACACTGGCACCTTTGCGCTTTGTATTGTTGTATAGTTGAAAGGGATGGACATGGTCCTGGCTTTTTCCATCTCTCTCCAACCTGGGTAACGGCACAGAGTTTTGACTGTCATTTACTGTGCCCTGCGGTTTAGTTTGGTTTTGAAATACAGCGTGCAAACAGGCCCTTCGGCCCACCGAGTCCGCACCGACCAGCGATCCCAGCACATTAACACTATCCTACGCACACCAGGGACAATTTACATTTATACCAAGCCAATTAACCTACAAACCTGCACGTCTTTGGAGCGTGGGAGGAAACCAGAGCATCTGGAGAAAACCCATGCAGGTCACGGGGAGAACGTACAAACTCCATGCAGACGGCACCTGTGGTCAGGATCGAACCTGTGTCTCTGGCACTGTGAGGCAGCAACTCTACCGCTGCGCCACCGTGACTGCTTTCTGGTTTCCCCAATTATAACATCCTTCACCTTGACACCAGCCTGTGTGGAAGCATTGTATAGAACCAAGGTCTTCACCCTGACACCAGCCTGTGTGGAAGCATTGTATAGAACCAAGGTCTTCACCCTGACACCAGCCGTGAGGAAGCATTGTATAGAACCAAGGTCTTCTCACAATGTCGCAGAATTGTCCTTTGTAATTTCATCAGAATACAGAGCCACAAGAGCTGAGGTAAACCAAGGTTTGCTGCCAAATTGCTGCACGGTTAACGTGTTTCTGTCTAATTGTGAGATTATCACTGATTATTTAGTTACGATCACATCCTTTGTCAATGCTCCTTGAACACAAATTGCTTGCTGGGTTTCGTGCATTATAATCGTGCCTGTATTGAATTGGTATTGAAAGTCACTGAAAGGAATGTAAAAGGTGCTTTCATAATATAACCAGGTTTTCATCTAATAAAGATAGAGGAGTGGATTAAGATGCAGATTCACCATGATATACCAATCAGACTTGAGTTTGGACCTGATTGTATTTATGTACAGCATTATCTGGCCTGTTTGGATAGCATGCAAAACAATGCTTTTCTGCAATAAGAAGGAACTGCAGGTGCTGGTTTATACCAAAGATAGACACAAAGTGCTGGAGTAACTCAGCGGGACAAGCAGCATCTCTGGAGAAACTGAATATTAAATTCATCCTCAGATGGATCCCAACCCAAAACATCACCAATCCATTTTCTCCAGATATGCTGCCTGACCCGCTGAGTTAATCCAACACTTTGTGTCTAAACAAAGCTTTTCATTGTACCTCGGTACATGTGACGATAATAAACCTAAAACCTAAATCTATTTGAATGATGTGACAGGAATGAGAGGCTGAATGGGCTCCCACATTGCATGGGTATTGTGCCAACACTCTAAATTCAAAATGGTGGAGAGAAATTGGTGCAAACTTGGACATAGTTTAGTTTAGTCTAGATACACAGTGAGGAGACAGGCTCTCCGGCCCACCGAGTTCACACTGACCAGCAATCCCTGCACCCTAACACTATCCTGAACACACGAGAGACAACTTTTACCAAGCCAATTAGCCTACAAACCTGTACGTCTTTAGAGTGTGGGAAGAAACCGGGGATCCCGGAGAAAACCCACATAGGCCAAGGGTGGAAAGTACAAACTCCATACAGACAGCACCCATAGTCAGGATTGAACCCGGGTCTCTGGCGCTGTGAGGCAACAACTCTACCGCTGTGCCGCCCACAGAATATCACGGAGGAAGCAAATCAAATCTCTCAGGGACCCAGCAACCAAAGGAGGACCATCAATAAAATAAGAGAGATGCTCCCTGTCTTTCAGGCCCACCTGACGTGAACTGAAGGTCAGCTCATTTAAAATATAGACCCTCTGAGAGATCCGAGCTCTGGAGTGGTGTAACGTGCTTTCATGTGCGTGTGTGTGTGAGGTATTGAGGCCATTTATAATGCTCATAAACACAGTTTGTAGTGTTGGAGATATTGTTTATCTGACATCACGACAAGGCTATAAATTGTCCCCACACCGACGAGTAATTGTTTTTGGAGTGTGTTGGGCTTTGTTAGTGTGGCCCAATTGCAGATATCAGAAATACTGTACGTAATCTGCAATATTAAAATGGTCTGTAATGATCAGGGCGCCCTGTGACACCTCAACAACACCAAGTGCTGGCCCCTCTCTAAACCCAGTAAATGTTGGGGCAAAGGGTCTTCTCCTCGCTCAATCAACATTGCTAAAAATGGGTGCTGTCTGTGTGGAGTTTGCATGTTCTTGCGAAGGCAGTGAGGGTTTCCTCCGGGTACTCCGGTTTCCTCCCACATCCCAAACACACGCATGTTTATAGGTGAATTGTCCTCTTTAACTTATCCCCACATGATTACATGGCAGGGTTGCAGTTCTGCATGTAACACAAGTAGGGTTGCCAACTGTCTCGTATTAGCCTGTATATTGGGCTTGATTGGTTTGTCCCGTAAGGGACCGCCCTTGTCCCATTGTAGGCCCGGATGCCGCCTAACGGAGGTTGCATAGCAACCCGCCTCCCGGCCTGGGCGGCCGCCATTGGTGGAGCGGGAGCACGTGGCCGCGGCCGCTGGCTGGGTGAGGTCGCGCGGGTCACATTGTCCCTTATTTGGGAGTGAGACAGTTGGCACCCCTAATCACACATGATCACATATGGACCTGCACACAAACATATGCTGTACATATGTACAGTCATTGCATACAATGCAACACAACATGCAGGCACATACACACATACAATTTACACGTCACACTTCTGTGCTCACTCATACACCACCCACACTCAAAGCTCGTTGTGTAAATTCGCCGGCTCATGGTTGGAGCTGTCCGCTCCACTTCCCCCAATGCACAGTGACCTTTATGTGAAGGGGGGGGGGGGGGGGGGGGGGGAAGGAAAAGTATTTCATAATAGAGTAAACGCAAATTGAATTTGAGGCCTCCAGCAAAAAAAGGCCTCCGCAACTTTGGAAGGGGAACAGCTGGAATCATTTAATAACACTTCTCGTCGTTTCTGCTCATGGCTGTTCAGTGAGCTGAAGGGAGCTGAGCTGAATACAATTCAGGCCCTGCAGATGCTGGGAGACCTGGTGCCTTTCTTCCCAACCCTCCCCTCTCACCCCCACCCCCCTCCCAGATGCATCACCACCCAGGGACATTGAAAACGATCTTTCCCTACTCTTCAACTGGACAAATACCAGACTTGGCAGATCAATCAGGACTGTGCAGACCAGGGGCATCGACTCTCCGAGTCCCTTTGCGATCACACAGCCGTGCACTGTTCTCCTTGAGTTCTTAGTTGTTTGGCCGTACCCCTTGAGAGCACGACTCGCTCCTGTGGAGATGTACCACAGGCTCCTTTTACCACTTACCTTTACTTAACAAAACATTCCAAAGACATACAGGGCTTGTTGTAAATGTAAAATTGTCCCTCGTGTGTGTCGGGTAGTGTTAGTGTGCGGGGATCGCTGGTCGGTGCGGACTTGGTGGGCCGAAGGGCCTGTTTCCGCGCTGTACCTCTAAACTGAACCAAAAATTCTACCTTCCGGTGCAGAAGAATTTAGAAGATTGAGGGGGGATCTTATAGAAACTTACAAAATTCTTAAGGGGTTGGACAGGCTAGATGCAGGAAGATTGTTCCCGATGTTAGGGAAGTCCAGAACAAGGGGTCACAGTTTAAGGATAAGGGGGAAGTCTTTTAGGACCGAGATGAGAACGTTTTTTTTCACACAGAGAGTGGTGAATCTGTGGAATTCTCTGCCACAGAAGGTAGTTGAGGCCAGTTCATTGGCTATATTTAAGAGGGAGTTAGATGTGGCCCTTGTGGCTAAAGGGATCAGGGGGTATGGAGAGAAGGCAGGTACAGGTTACTGAGTTGGATGATCAGCCATGATCATATTGAATGGCGGTGCGTACAGGCTCGAAGGGCCGAATGGCCTACTCCTGCACCTATTTTCTATGTTTCTAGAATACATTGACCAAAAACAGACTGCTTTTCTTATGTTTAAATTTCATTTTCAACATGCTTCGTTCTGAACTCGAGTTCATGGCTAAACAGGGGGAGGGTTTCTCAAGGAACCAGTGGGCTTATCATATCGCTGTGCTTCACAGGCTGAGTAAATGGACTGAGGAGTCTGGAGAATTTAGTGCATGCTGACTCATAAAATATTCCTTGCTGAGTAACAATGCACTTGTTTTCTGCAGTGACAGCATTATTTGGCACGCACGCACGCACGCACACCTTACCCGCAAACTGAAGTGCTGTTTTAGTCAGAGGGTGGTGAATCTGCGGAATTCTTTGCCACAGAAGGCTGTGGAGGCCAAGTCAGTGGATATATTGAAGGCAGATAGGTTCTTGATTAGTACGGGTGTCAGGGGTAATGGGGAGAAGGCAGGGGAATGGGGTTAGGGGGGAGAGATAGATCGGCCATGATTGAATGGCAGAGTAGACTTGATGGGCCCAATGGCCTAATTCTTCTCCTATCACTTATGAGCTTTTACAGACATTCACACACAGTGCGGGATAGTGCTGCAGCTGGTGGAGCTGCTGCCTCACAGCGCCCGAGACCCGGGTTCAATCCTGACATTGATTGCTGTCTGTGAGGAGTTTGCACGTTCTCCCTGCGTGAGCTTCCTCCAGGTGTTCCGGTCTCCTCCCATGTCCCAAGCCATGTGGGTTTGCAGGTTAATGGGCCTCTGTAAAATGCCACCAGTGTGTAGGGAGTGGATGAGAAAGTGGGATAACGTAGAACTGGTGTGGACAGGTGCTTGATGCTCGGCGTGGGCTTTGTGGACCACCTGTGACCACTCTACACACATTGCCATCAACTCTGACTTGCGTATTCTCTCCCTTCCACACGCATGCATGCATGTGTCTCCCCCTGACACTCACTCTCACACACACACACACACACACACACAGGCATAGCCTCACAGAAACACACACGGTCCCTCATACTCTCACTCTCACACACACACACCCTCACGCACACACCCTCACACACACCCTCACACACACACCCTCACACACACACATACACATGCGCACACACACCCTCACACACACACCCTCACACACACACCCTCACACACACACATACACATGCGCACACACACCCTCACACACACACCCTCACACACACACATACACATGCGCACACACACCCTCACACACACATACACACACCCTCACACACACACCCTCACACACACACCCTCACACACACACCCTCACACATACACATGCGCACACACACCCTCACACACACACCCTCACACACACACCCTCACACACACACCCTCACACACACATACACACACCCTAACACACACACCCTCACACACACCCTCACACACACATACACACACCCTAACACACACACCCTCACACACACCCTCACACACACATACACACACCCTAACACACACACCCTCACACACACCCTCACACACACCCTCACACACACCCTCACACACACCCTCACACACACACACCCTAACACACACACCCTCACACACACCCTCACACACACATACACACACCCTAACACACACACCCTCACACACACCCTCACACACACATACACACACACAGAAACACACACACACCCTCACTGGCACACACACACTCACACACATGCGCACACACACACACAGACCATAGCCACAAAGTCTCTCACACTTGAACACACACAGAATCTCTTTCGCAAGCAAACATAATCACACAAACACTCTCTCTCTCTCTCTCTCTCTCTCTCTCTCTCTCTCTCTCTCTCTCTCTCTCTCTCTCTCTCTCTCTCTCTCTCTCTCTCTCTCTCTCTCTCTCTCTCTCTCTCTCTCTCTCTGTCTCTCTCTCTGTCTCTCTCTCTGTCTCTCTCTCTGTCTCTCTCTCTCTGTCTCTCTCTCTCTCTCTCTCTCTCTCTCTCTCTCTCTCTCTCTCTTTCTGTGTTTCTCTCTCTGTCTCTCTGTCTCTCTCTCTCTCTCTCTCTCTCTCTGTCTCTCTCTCTCTCTCTCTCTGTCTCTCACTCTCTCTCACACACACTCACAAACACGCAGACGCGTCTGTGATAGAAGAACACAGAGGCCCTGCGTTAGTAGAAAAAAACAAAACAAGGTCAATCCATCCTTAATCGATTGTATTCCAGGATCCGCAACTTCTCCATCTCTGAGGTCTCAAATTGCGCTATTAAATCACACGACATAAATATGTGACTTGATGCAATTAATGTGAATGGAACAATAGGGTCTTGGCGACTTGTTCCCAAGCCTCAGGTGCGGAGTGGACATGCATCATTTCTGTAGCACTTTGCCCACACTCGGGAAGCCCACAGCAGCTCGGCAAGGGCTTGGTGGGCCATTAGTGGCGAAATTAGTGTGAAGAAATGAAAGTGGGATGGGAATCCTGACTGTGACGATATTACCCACCTAGACAACAGTGAACGATTCTGTACGGAGTTTACACGTTCTCCCCGTGATCTGCAAGGGTTTTCTCCAGGCGCTCCGGTTTCCTCCCACAGGTTTCCTCCCTCTCTCTCCCTCTCTCCCCCTCTCTCTCCCCCTCTCTCTCCCTCTCTCCCCCTCTCTCCTCCTTCTCTCTCCTCCTTCTCTCTCCCCTTCTCTCTCCCCTTCTCTCTCCTCCTTCTCTCTCCCCCTTTCTCTCCCCCTTCTCTCTCCTCCTTCTCTCTCCCCCTTTCTCTCCCCCTTCTCTCTCCCCCTTCTCTCTCCCCCTTCTCTCTCCCCCTTCTCTCTCCCCCTTCTCTCTCCCCCTTCTCTCTCCCCTTCTCTCTCCCCCTTCTCTCTCTCCTCCTTCTCTCCCCTTCTCTCTCCCCTTCTCTCTCCCCCTTCTCTCTCTCCTCCTTCTCTCCCCTTCTCTCTCCCCTTCTCTCTCCCCTTCTCTCTCCCCTTCTCTCTCCCCCTTCTCTCTCCCCCTTCTCTCTCCCCCTTCTCTCTCCCCCTTCTCTCTCCCCCTTCTCTCTCCCCCTTCTCTCTCCCCCTTCTCTCTCCCCCTTCTCTCTCCCCCTTCTCTCTCCCCCTTCTCTCTCCCCCTTCTCTCTCCCCCTTCTCTCTCCCCCTTCTCTCTCCCCCTTCTCTCTCCCCCTTCTCTCTCCCCCCTTCTCTCTCCCCCTTCTCTCCCCTTCTCTCTCCCCTTCTCTCTCCCCCCTTCTCTCTCCCCCTTCTCTCTCCCCCTTCTCTCTCCCCCTTCTCTCTCCCCCTTCTCTCTCCCCCTTCTCTCTCCCCTTTCTCTCTCTCCCCCTTCTCCCCCCCCCCCTTGTGAAGGACAACTTGGAATGGGCAATTAGATGCTGGCTCAGCCTGCAAGGCCCACATGTCTTGAATGGGTCTACTCTGAGAGCTGGGGCAGACAGGGTTGGCTAAACAATTTCCTTTTATGTCGTGAGAAAATACGAGAAAAATAAACTGGTCTTAGAGTCATCGATTCGTACAGCACAGAAACAGGCCCTTTGGCAATAGATGGATATCTACATATAAGTTTAATAATTCAGAAACTTGGTGGACAGATCAATATCAAATGTGAATGGTGCCTCCAATCCAAGTTTGAATTCTCTTCCCCTTCAGAATAAGGGCCTTTTCCAGCTCGTATCCACAATTCAGTTTAGTTTAGAGACACAGAGTGGAACCAGGTCTTTCATCCCACCGAGTCCGCGTCGCCCAGCGATCCCCGTACACTAGCACGATCCTACACACCAGCGACAATTTACAATTTTTACCAAAGCCGATTAACTTCCAAACCTCCCTGTCTTTGGAGAGAGAGTAACAATTATAGAGTTGTCATGTAAAGTTGCTTGTACTGTAAATATTTGGAAGGGAGTTGATGGGAGTGCAGGGAGAATGAAGGGTGATTAGTGTGAATAGGTTCTTGATGGTGAGTGCGGATTCGGTAGGCCGAAGGTCCTGTTTCTGTGATGTATGAATCTATGATTTGTGGATCCATGAATGGAACCGGCGCAAAACCTAGGCGGTCACGGGGAGAAACGTACAAACTTCGTACGGACAGCACCCGTAGTCGGGATCGAACCCGGGCCTCTGGCATGTAAGGCAACAACTATACCGCTGCCTCACCCGCCTGCTACATTTGAAAGGCAAGATTGGTAGACAATGTGTTGGACGGAACTGCCGATGCTGGTTTAAACAGAAGGTAGACGCAAAATGCTGGAGTAACTCAGCGGGACAGGCAGCATCTCTGGGGAGAAGGAATGGGTGACGTTTCGGGTCGAGATCATCTGAAGAAGGGTCTCGACTGGCAGAGGCAGGTACAATTACAAAGTTTAAAAGGCAATTGGACAGATAACAGAGTAGGATAGGAAAGGTTCACAAGGATATATACCACATGCAGGCAAATGTGACAAGCTCAGTGAGGCACCTTGTTGGCATGGATTAGTTAGGCCGAAAAGTCTGTTTCTGTGCACGATAGCTCCTTGACTATGGACAACTCTCTAATTGTGTAAGTACCCAGAAGAAAGATATGGGTATGCAAAGATAAAACTTGATTTATCGAGTCACGGGGAGCCAGTGATCCTAATTATAAACAGCTGGATCTGAGGACTGTAACCCTCAGACGACTGTGAAACGTCCCAAATAATGGAGTGGGATTTGACTTGTTCGGGTGCAGGGGCCCGGTGCTGCTCCTCGTGTGGACATGAGACTGATGTGGCACATCTGCACAGCCGCCTGAGCTCCCAACACAAGCGAGGGTCCCGGAGACCGGGAGCAAGCGTGGGATTTCTGCGTGCCTCTCCCCGCTGAAGGTCCCTGAGAAACGACAGATTCTCGGTGGGCCTGATGGTCCAAGGATTGCTTCCATGGAACCGGGTTCCCAGGAAAACCAGTGTGTTGTTGCGAGACTCTGCACGTGACCCAACCCAATGTTCCAGCTCATCATTCGGGCCCGTCACGCACATCGCTGATGTTGAAATAGTTCCTGAGAAACACACAGAGCAGAACATAACTTGGGAGAGAAAAACAAACGAGACACAAAAGCGCGGGGGTATCTCAGTGCATCAGGAAGCATCTCTGGAGAACATGGAGAGGACACAATTCAGGCCGAGACCCTTCTTCAGGGGAGGGGAGGGAAGGGAAGAAAGCTGGGAAAGATTCTCCAATGTTAGGTAACTACGTAATCCTCCTCGACACAAAATGCTGGAGTAACTCAGCGGGTCAGGCAGCATCTTGGGACAATCCCGAGATGCTGCCTGACCCGCTGAGGTACTCCAGCATTTTGTGTCTACATAATCCCCCTCCTCTCTTCTTCACCAATATAGCCCCCACAAGTCTTCCACCGCCACGCGCCCACCAGTGCTCGCACCTATTTCTCCCCCCCCTCCACTCCCTCCACCGAAATTCCTTCCTCCAGCTTCACAATTTGCAACTCTTCAACCCTTTCTCCGGACACCTTCTGACTTTCCATCACTGGCCTTTGCCTAACCATTTGCCTACCAAAAAAACCCTCCACACCTGTATCAACCTCTCACCTTCCAGGCTTCATCCTGGCCCTCCTAGATCCCACCCACCCCCCTTACGATCAGTCATAACAAGGGTCCCAACCCAAGATGGCAGCTACCCATGTCTACCAGAGATGCTGTTTGCCACACTGTTATTCCAGCACTCTGTGTCTCATTTCATTCATTATCCTATATTGTCCGCTGCTGCCGTGTGGAAAAGCGGTTTACCTACTAGACTAGCAAGCAGAGTTCTGGACCATTGACCGAGAGACACAAGTTCGAATCTCACCATTGCAACTATGGAATTTAAATTCAAGTAATTGAAAACATTTGGAATTTAAAATTAAAAAGCTCGACCTAGTAATGTCAGCAGTGACACAACTAGATTGTTGTTAAATTCACTTCAGGTTCACTGACTGCTGCCAAAACCAAATGACCTCCAGAGTTCTGATGTAATTGACTATGTTATCTGCTCAATCTGGAGGTAACCAGGAATAGATACTGAGCGCTGGCACATTCCCTGAATATTTATTTTAAATTCTCCTAAGGGCATCACGGTGGTGCAGCGATAGAGTCACGGCCTTACGGCGCCAGAGTCCCGGGTTCGATCCCGGCTACGGGCGCTGTCCGTACAGAGTTTGTACGTTCTCCCCGTGACCTGCGTG
This sequence comes from Rhinoraja longicauda, assembly GCF_053455715.1. Lineage (NCBI taxonomy): Eukaryota > Metazoa > Chordata > Chondrichthyes > Rajiformes > Arhynchobatidae > Rhinoraja > Rhinoraja longicauda. Next base: position 14,106,292 of record NC_135987.1, read on the forward strand.
GGTTGTTTTCCCCAAGATCTGCGGTTTCCTCCCAGACTCCAAAGAGGTCCAGGTTTATAGGTTAATTGGCTTGGTATAAATGTCAATGTTCTCTAATTGTGTGTCGGGCAGTGTTCGTGCGCGGGGGTCGCTGGTCGGTGCAGACTCGGTGGGCTGAAAGTCTCTGAACTAAACTCAAAGCTTGGTGCCACTCTGCTTTCTTCCTGCACCTCTGCTTGTGGGGTGAAGGGAACTGAAAGGCTGAAGGGGGGAGGGGGGGGGGGTTCTGAGATACTCCTAGACACTCCATTTCTTTCAAGCTCCAAGTTGACATGTCCTCTGAATGGTTCTCAGGCTTGGCACATGCTTTGGCGGTGAGGGAATCAAATATTTACGAGCTGGAGGGCCCTGCATAAACTGTGCATTGATGTGACGCGAGGCTCGTATTGCACCACGCACTGAAGGACATTGAGTTTTGTTATAAATGTGATATGGACATAAACACAGCAGAGGCAGACAGACTGGTTCCACCATCCAGTCTAATTTTGTTCAACTTGCAATGTAAACAAGGGTCTAACTTAACAGCGACAGCCCTGAGAATACACAGGAAGCCATGGAAATCTAAGATAAATAGGAATAATTTACAGCAAGCAGTTGCACACTTCTACATAAATGTTGGATATATATCACTGCCGGTATCTGTAGCCACAGGTTTTGGCCAAGTTCCACTTTGAATTGATGCTGCGGTGTAGCGTTTCAGTTATTCCGGAGCGAGAGTGGAGCAGAACATTTGGTCGGGGTTCTTCTGAAAGAAAATATTGTATTAATATCATGTTAGTCAGGATCTCTGTGCATTCCAGAGCACTTTGCTGAAGTGAAATACTGCAGCCAAGTTGTGCACAGCATGGTACTATATTGCAGAGATCGTAACAGATAAGCTCTGATTGTGATAGTTCTTATCCAGGCCAGAGAAGCTCAATTGCTCAACCTCTTCCACGAATCCTCTTGAACCCACCAAGGCAAGCGGGCAATGCCTTAGACAATAGACAATAGGTGTAGGAGGAGGCCCTTCGGCCCTTCGAGCCAGCACCGCCATTCAATGTGATCATGGCTGATCATTCTCAATCAGTACCCCGTTCCTGCCTTCTCCCCATACCCCCTGACTCCGCTATCCTCAAGAGCTCTATCTAGCTCTATCTTGAATGCATTCAGAGAATTGGCCTCCACTGCCTTCTGAGGCAGAGAATTCCACAGATTCACAACTCTCTGACTGAAAAAGGTTTTTCCTCATCTCCGTTCTAAATGGCTCTACCCCTTATTCTTAAACTGTGGCCCTTGGTTCTGGAAGTCTGCCTTCTGAGGCAGAGAATTGGCCTCCACTGCCTTCTGTCTTCTCGGTCTGAAACAGGGTCTCGACCCGAAACGTCACCGATCCATAGACAGACGCCAAAAGCTGGAGTAAGTCAGTGGGTCAGGCAGCATCTCCGGAGAAAAGGAATAGGTGATGTTTCGGGTCGAGACCCTTCTTCAGACCGAGAGTCAGGGGAAAGGGGAGCAAGAGATAGAGACGGTGATTTTGACCAAATGAATGAAAGATATGTAAAAAAGTAACGATGATAAAGGAAACAAGCCATTGGCAGCTGTGTGCTAGCTGAAAACGAGTTACAGACAATGAGACTCAGCAGGACTGGGTGCAGCATATATAACAATTAAACACTGTTGGCTCATGGTGATTCAGGTTCAGGGTGTGATAGGGTGTTTATATCATGGTGTTTAGCCTCTGTCTTCCTGATCAGCAATTGCTATGTGCACAAGAGCGAACAAGTTCTGCAACTTGGGTTTTCTTTTGACAGAACAAGAGGAGGAAGAGAAAGCAAGCTTGTGTCAGTGTAAATTATTCACATCACTTCAGCAGAGAGAGAGTCCGTCACAGATCAGAAGGGAAAATTCATTGCTGTTGGTTGCTTCTTCAAACTTTCCAATTTTAGTCTGAGCCTCTCGGGAAACATTAGGTCACGTAGTTTCTTGAATACATGTTCCTTCCAACCTTACAGTCTAAAGAAGGGTGTCGACCCGAAACTTCACCCATGCCTTCTCTCCAGAGATGCTGCCTGTCCCGCTGAGTTACTCCAGCATTTTGTATCTACCTTACAGTCCCTCACTCTGTTCTCAAGCCAATGAGCTAGGATGAATGAACAGTGCGAAACTAAGAGAAGATAGAGGGATTGAAGGAGGGTCTGAAGAAGAGTCTCGACCCGAAACGTCACCCATTCCTTCTCTCCCGAGATGCTGCCTGACCTGCTAAGTTACTCCAGCATTTTGTGAATAAATACCTTCGATTTGTACCAGCATCTGCAGTTATTTTCTTACACTGAGGGATTGAAGGATGTCATTTCACTGAAGGTATGATGCATCCATTCAGTGATTGCAGATGAAGGGACAAAGGGAGCATTTCCTGGGTATTGTGAATGCAAGGAACTGCAGATGCTGGTCTACAAGAAAAGACGCAGTGCCAGAGTAACTCAGCAGGTCAGGCAGCATCGCTGGAGAACGTGGACAGGTGCCGTTTCAGGTCGGAACCCCTCGTCAGCATATGGTTGGGGGTGAGAAAGGTGGAAGGGAGGCAAATGATAGGTGGATGCAGGTGAGGGTAGGGGTTGGTTGCCAAATGGTTGGACAAAGGCCAGAGATGAAAAGACGATGTGTGAGATAAGTCAAGTCAAGTCAAGTCAATTATATTTGTATAGCACATTTAAAAACAACCCACGTTGACCAAAGTGCTGTACATCTGATTAGGTACTAAGGAAAAAAATGAAACATACAGTAGCACGCAAACAGTTCACAGCGCCTCCTCAATGAGCCTCAAACGCTAGGGAGTAGAAATAGGTTTTGAGCCTGGACTTAAAGGAGTCGATGGAGGGGGCAGTTCTGATGCGGAGAGGGATGCTGTTCCACAGTCTAGGAGCTGCAACCGCAAAAGTGCGGTCACCCCTGAGCTTAAGCCTAGACCGCGGGATAGTGAGTAGCCCCAAGTCGGCCGACCTGAGGGACCTGGAGTTAGAGAGGTGGGTTAGAAGGTTTTTGATGTGGGGGGGGAATGTCCATTTAGGGCTTTATACGTGAATAGGAGGAGCTTGAAGTTGATTCTGTACCGTACAGGGAGCCAGTGGAGAGAGGCCAGAATCGGGGTGATGTGGTCCCTTTTACGGGTACCCGTCAGGAGTCTCGCTGCGGCGTTTTGGACCAGTTGCAGGCGGGACAGGGAAGATCCGTGTATATCCGTGACCATATCACCCCTGCCCTTTACAAACTCCACTGGCTCCCCATCCCCCAGAGAATCCAGTACAAAATCCTCCTCATGACCTACAAAGCCCTCCATAACCTGGCCCCATCCTACCTGATCGACCTCCTCCACAGGCACACTCCCATCTGCACCCTCCGCTCTGCTGCTGCCAATCTCCTATCCCCCCACATACGGACCAAACTCAGATCCTGGGGGGACAGGGCTTTCTCCATCGCTGCTCCCACCCTATGGAACTCACTACCCCAAACCGTCAGAGACTCCTCCTCACTCACCACATTCAAAACATCACTGAAGTCTCACCTGTTCAGTACTGCCTTCAACCACTGAAGGTCACCTCACCTTCTGTCTCCTTTCTCTGTTCGTTTACTTATTTATCTATTTATTCACTTCCCTATGTTCTCTAAATCCCTGTAAAGCGTCTTTGAGTATATGAAAAGCGCTATATAAATGTAATGTATTATTATTATTATTATTATTATAGGGAGTTGCAGTAGTCTAGGCGGGAGGAATTGAAAGCGTGAATGATTTTTTCTGTGTCGTCGAATTGGAGGAAAGGTTTGATTTTAGCTATGGTTCGAAGTTGGAAGAAGCTGGCTTTTACCACAGCGTTGACTTGCTTATCAAATTTTAATGCAGAGTCAAATATCATGCCGAGTTTTTTGACACGCGGTTTGACTAGGCAGGATAGGCTTCCAAGACTGCCTGTTATCGATTTGATGGAGTCGGGGGGGGGGGCCGAATAGGATGACCTCAGACTTGCTCTCATGCAATTGGAGGAAGTTCTGTGCCATCCAACATTTTATGTCCTCAAGGCAGTGTAAGAGGCTGTTTAAATTTGACTGGTTGTTGGGTTTCAGGGGGAGATAAAGCTGAGTGTCATCGGCATAGCAGTGGAAAGAAATGCCGTGCCTTTAAATGATTTGGCCAAGGGGGAGCATGTATAGAGAGAAGAGAATGGGGCCTAGGATGGAGCCTTGTGGAACTCCGCAGGAGAGGCTAGCTGGAGCAGAGGAATAACTGCCTATGTTGATGGCGAAACTCCTATCTTTGAGGTACGAAGCGAACCAGCTCAGGGCAGTGCCATCAATGCCAACCGCGTACCGGAGACGGTCAATAAGGATGGTGGGGTCCACTGTATCGAACGCTGCGCTGAGGTCGAGAAGGAGCAGGATTGCACAGTCGCCGGTGTCGATGGCGAGAAGCAGGTCGTTGTGTACCTTCAACAAGGCAGACTCTGTGCTGTGGTGGGCTCTGAAACCTGACTGGAAACTTTCCAGGATGGTGTTTTGGTGCAGGTAGGGCACTAATTGGTTTAGAATTGCCTTTTCAAGGACTTTTGACAGGAATGGCAGTTTGGAAATGGGTCTGTAGTTGCTAGGCAAGGTGGGGTCTAGATTAGGTTTTTTCAGTAGGGGCTGGACCACCGCGTGCTTGAAACAGGTTGGAACAGTGCCAGTGGCCAGAGAACTGTTGATAATAGAGAGGATGCTGGGACCGGCTATTGCAATAACATCCTTCAGAAGGGCAGTGGGGGCAGGATCAAGGGGGCAGGTTGCAGGTTTCATAGCGGAGACAAGCTTTGCAAGGGAGGATAGAGTGACGGGTTGGAAACAGTCCAATTTAGATGAACAGACTAGTGAGGCAGCTAGGTCACGGGTGGGAGGGGAAATGTTCATTCTAATGTTCTCAACTTTGTTGGTGAAAAATTTAGCGAATTCTTCGCACTTAGCAGGGGACCCAACTAAGCTGGTACTGGGGGCGGGACATATGACAGAGGTAATTGTGCTAAATAGGACCTTGGAGTTATGAGAGTTTTTGGAAATAAGGTTGGAGAAGTATTGTGCTCTAGCAGACTTTACTGCTTCCTGGTATTTGAGAAGATTGTTTCTCAGAATTTCGAAGGAAATTTGAAGCTTGTCACATTTCCACCTCCTTTCTGATTTTCTGCACTCCCTTCTTAGGGCTTTGGTGGTGTCATTGAGCCACGGCCGACCTTTGGGCTTAGGCTTTTTCGTTTTAAGGGGAGCGATAGAATCCAGGATGGAAGAGCAAGTGATATTAAATAAAGAGGCGAGATCCTGAGTGCTGAGATGGGGGGGAGAAGCCTCAATAGTGCAGATGTTGGGGGCAGCTGTGAGAGCCTCGGAGAATTTACTGGCAGTCAATGAATTTATGTCGCGGAGTAGCGAACAGGGAGATGAGATTTTGCGGGAGATAAAGGCAGAGATGCGTCAAAAATGATAGCGCTGTGGTCCGATAGACAGGCTTCAGTAGTTTCAATGTTGTAGATTGGGAATCCGGACGATAACACTAGGTCGAGAGTATGGCCTAACTTGTGAGTGGGTCCCGTGGTGTGAAGAGTCAGATTGAAGGACTCAACCAGGTGCATAAATTCACTCACAAGAGGCTTAGTGGGACAGCAAACATGAATGTTAAAGTCACCAAGAATCATGATCCGGTCAAATTTGGGCAAAATGCTAGAAATCAGATCAGCAAATTGGGTGATGAAGTCCTTATGCATTTTTGGTGGGCGATACACAAGAACAATTAAGAGGGGATAGGCTAGGCCTACTTTAATTAGTTGCACCTCGAAACTGGAGAAATGATCAGCGTTCAGGAGGCGGCAGTTGAAATGTTTCTTAAACACAGTGGCTAAGCCCCCACCGCGTCCGGAGAGCCTAGGCGAGGTGAAGAAGTTACAGTTATCAGGACAGAGTTCCACGAGTGGAGCAAGCTCACCAGGGTTAAGCCAGGATTCTGTGAGCAGTAAGAAGTCCAATCCACGGGTGGTGAAGAAGTCGTTGAGGATGAAGGTCTTGTTCTGTAGGGATCTTGCGTTGATCAGGGCCACTTTAGCAGGGACAACAGGGACAGCAGGTGAGCTTCGGTCTGGTAGCGGCTCCCACGTCAGCGGGCGGAGGTTCAGGGAGACCACGCCGCTGCGTTTCACAGATGGCCTTGCTGGGAGCCCGCGGGCCGGCAGTCCAGGGACCGGGATGATCGGTCGAAGAGCGGCATACCTGAGCTCGAGGGAGCGCCGGTGGATGGAGCTGTAAGGTCGACCAGGTCCGACTTCGCAGCGCTGGGCGAGGTAGGCCGCTGTTGGATGAGCGCGGGCGAGGTTTTTAAAATTTTCAAATGTCCCCGCGCGTTTACCCCGCCTCCTAGCGCGGTGCGTGCGGCGGTGGATGTAAGGCTGGGCCCGCACATCTACCGGGAGTTGATCGAGGAGCGATCGTTGGAAGAAACTTTGTCCGGGACCTGGACTGAAGAAGTCGACGACGGAGGGTCGGATCAACAGGAGGGTTCGGCGGTCGTAAACCAAAGTGGCTCGAAGGACACTACGATCTCTAGGTGAGCGACGACAGGCAGCCAAACACAACGGCACGGCCATCTTGGAGGAGATGATAAGGAGATAAGGAGATAAAGACAGGAAAGAGGCAAATTGTGCGCAGACAAGTGGTGAAGAAACACACGTGGCTGTGGTAGCCAAACCGGATCAGAGTATGGTTGAAGACCAGGAGGGCAGCAGGAATTACACAGGGTGGTCTCCTGGCTGATGCTCCATTGATTGGTGGCCACTGGAAAACGCCACAGCATGTGTCATGCTTTTGCTTAATGTCTCATTAAAAGTCTTAATGTCTGCTAACGTTTCATGAGTGGATGTACAGAATCTTATACCCAGGGTTGGGGAATCAGAAAATACAGAACATAGGATTAAACCCAGGGGGAGGAGTAGCGGGGAGACCTACGAGGAACCTGACGAGCAACCTTTGTCATAAATGTTGGTGCATGGAACGAGTTGCCAGAGGAAGTAATTGAGGCAACATTTAAAAGACTTGGGCAGGAACCCAGATGGGAAAGGTTTGGTGACATATGAACCACATGTTCAATCTTCTAACCCCCCTCTCTAACTCCAGGTCCCTCAGGTCGGCCGACTTGGGGCTACTCACTATCCCACGGTCTAGGCTTAAGCTCAGGGGTGACCGCGCTTTTGCGGTTGCAGCTCCTAGACTGTGGAACAGCATCCCTCTCCCCATCAGAACTGCCCCTTCCATCGACTCCTTTAAGTCCAGGCTCAAAACCTATTTCTACTCCCTAGCGTTTGAGGCTCATTGAGGAGGCGCTGTGAACTGTTTGCGTGCTACTGTATGTTTCATTTTTTTTCCATTGGAACCTAATCAGATGTACAGCACTTTGGTCAACGTGGGTTGTTTTTAAATGTGCTATACAAATAAAATTGACTTGACTTGACTTGACATGTGGGCAAATTGGACTAGCTCGGCTGGGGTATTATGGTGGGCCTGGACAAGTTGGGCTGAAGGGCTCGTTTCTGTGCTGCATGATCCTCAGTCTCCATCAAATAGCCACTACTAAATTTGAAAAAGCATTTCAGGAGCAACATTGTTCTTCAGGTAATGCCGACACACTCTCGTGGGAATTGTAGAGCTTATAGGGTGAATAGAAGGAGGATGTAAACCATTTAAACAGTGCGGCTGTTTCCGTACTGTGAACTTGCTCAGTCCAAGTGAAGGTGAAGCCAGCAAAAACGGTTCAAATGGCTTAAATTGCAATACAGTGACTCAGGGAGGTGTGAATAAGTAAAGCATTCCTCTTTACTCCTCTGTCCCTCTCTTCCCCTCCCCCTTCCCAGTTCTCCCACTGTCTTAATATAAGAAAATAACTGCAGATGCTGGTACAAATCGATTTATTCACAAAATGTTGGAGTAACTCAGCGGGTCAGGCAGCATCTCGGGAGAGAAGGAATGGGTGACGTTTCGGGTCGAGACCCTTCTCCCTCTATCTTCCTGTCTCCACCTATATCCTTCCTTTGTCCCGCCCCCCCCCCCCCCGACATCAGTCTGAAGAAGGGTCTCGACCCGAAACATCGTTTATCCATTCTCCCCTCAGATGTTTAGATCGGATCAGTCTGAAGAAGGGTCTTTTCTCGAAACGTCACCCATTCCCTCTCTCCAGAGATGCTGCCTGACCCGCTGAGTTACTCCAGCATTTTGTGATACCTCTTTACTTGGATGTTAGTTCCTTTTCCATGTTCAGGTCGTGACAGATTTGAATTGACTCTAACATTGACCTAACAATAACATTGATATTATCGCAGTCAGGAAAGATTATCGTAAATCAGCCGGAACTGGTTCTGCCCTTGCAGGTCATTTGGAATCAGGTTCTGACTGAGGTGCACTCTGGAAATGTTACAGGGGAAGCTGGATAGATTCAGTAGACATACACATAGACATTGAACAGCACAACACAGGAACCTCAATGTCTGTGCCAAACATGATGCCAAGATAAACGCGTCTCATCTTCCTGCATGTGCATCCCTCAATTCCCTGCCTAACCATATGCCTGCCTAATAGCCTCTTCATCGCCACCATTGTTTCGTTTAGTGTGGAGATACAGCAGGGTAACGAGCCCTTTGGTCCTCGCCAACCAGCGATCCCCGCACACTAACACTATCCCACACACGCTAGGGACAGTTTACAATTTTACCAAACCAGTTAACCGACTTACCTGTACGTCTTTGGAGTGTGGGAGGGAAATGAATCACCCAATGAAGAGAGGGGGGGGGGGAGATTCAGATGGGGTGAAACCAGGGTGACCATGGGACCAGCTGTAAACCAGATTATCTGGTCATTGAAACTTACCAAACAGTGAGCGGCCTGGATAGAGTGGATGTGGAGAGGATGTTTTCACTCGTGGGAGAGAGTAGGACCAGGGCCCATAGCCTCAGAATAAAGATGTTCCTTTAGGAAGCAGATGAGGAGGAATTTATTTAGTCAGAGGGTGGTGAATCTGTGGAGCAGACTTGATGGGCCAAATGGCCTAATTTTGCTCCTATCACAAATGAACATGAATTTATGAGTGAATGGAAATAGTTAGAGAACGTTAGCTGCGTTTCTCTTGCCACTGAGGAGCATCCCATAATGGGTAACTGAATGAAGAGCTCGAGAGGGTCTCTGCTCCAGGGCACAATTGCAATGTCCTGAACCTCATAACCTGTCAATATTCTGAGATCTGTTAGCAGGACCTCTCCTGCCACTTAAATAGGATGGATGATCGATTGCTCCTTCATTTATTCATGAACGCTAATCCAATTGACAAAGAACCTGGCATTTAATTGACTTCCTGTAACCAAGGCCCAGTAACAAGTCACATTGAAACGGCATCTCGCTTGTGTTAGCTTCTCCATTCACTGGTGGGGCCTGTGACATTAACCATGGGGTCTAAGTGCATTGCAGTAGAAGGAGAATAAAAGGACCTTCCTTCAGGAAGGAGATGAGGAGGGATTCCTTTAGGCAGAGGGTGATGAATCTGTGCAATTCGCTGCCACTGAAGGCAGCGGAGGCCAAGTCAGTGGATATTTTTAATGCAGAGATAGAGTAGAATGGGTGTCAGGGGTTATGGGGAGAAAGAAGGCTGGAGAATGGGGTTGAGGGGGAGAGATAGATCAGCCATGATTGAATGGCGGAGTAGACTTGATGGGCCGAATGGCCTATTTCTGCTCTTATCAATTGTGAAATGAGAGTGGAAAAACAGGCTGTTTAGCCCATCATGTTATACTGGCACTCTAGTAAGGAGATCATCTAGTAAGGAGATTATTAAGGGGTTGGACATGTTAGAGGCAGGAAACATGTTCCCAATGTTGGGGGAGTCCAGAACAAGGGGCCACAGTTTAAGAATAAGGGGTAGGTCATTTAGAACTGAGATGAGGAAAAACTTTTTCAGTCAGAGAGTTGTGAATCTGTGGAATTCTCTGCCTCAGAAGGCAGTGGAGGCCAAGTCTCTGAATGCATTCAAGAGAGAGCTGGATAGAGCTCTTAAGGATAGCGGCGGCAGGGGGTATGGGGAGAAGGCAGGAACGGGGTACTGATTGAGAATGATCAGCCATGAATACATTGAATGGCGGTGCTGGCTCAAAAGGCCGAATGGCTCCGTCATTGTAAATCTTTCATTGCCTATTCTTCTGCGGCTCTAAATAGTTTTCATTATTTACTCGGTCTAAATCTTCCCTGATTTTGGACGCCTCCACCAAATATCTCCTAAGCTCATCAGCTCTGTGGACAAATGGCTGGAGGGGTGTTACGTGTGTGTGTGTGTGTGTGTGTGTGTGTGTGTGTGTGTGTGTGTGTGTGTGTGTGTGTGTGTGTGTTGGGGAGTGATCATATGCGTTTTTCCAAACCGCCCCTCTGCCATCATAATCCAACTGCAGCAACCTATTCGATTTCACTCGGTAGCTTGTCCTTGCCTACAAGGTCTTACTTGCCCCCTTTCAAGACAGATGCGCTTTTCTAACTTCCGTTCCCAACAACGCCTAAGCCTCCTTGTAAAGCCTTTCTCCCCGTGACAACGCTCGTTCAAAAGTACCAGGCTCCACAGACCACCCGTACACAAGTGCCTGTGTGAAACGTCCTGCCAAACGTTTGCACCGCACATCTCGCACATGGACACCCGCCCAGCCACTTCTCCGCGCAGCTTTACACTGCCTCTTCTGTGTCAGAACTCTGGGGAATGCCCTGACATCTTTCCATTCGTGATTTACGAGTTGGAAACATCATAAATGTTTATTAATAAGGCCCCTTGCCATATAATAAACGCTCCCTTTCTTATTGCAGATTGTCCTGGCACATTCCTGAACGGGAATGTGTTCCCGTGAACACGTTGAGGCTTTTTATGCATGTGCCAAGTCGGAGCTAAGCATCTGCTGCCCCTGTGAAGCAGTGGCACTGTGTTCTAATCTGTAGTTCCTTCATCCTCCCTGTGGATTGGTGACCGTGATCCCAACACTGGAAGGTCAGGGTCATCTACAGATCTAATCACAGATCTGAGCGGCACGTTGGCGCAGTGGTAGAGTTACTACCATACAGTGCCAGAGACCCAGATTCGATCCTGACTCCGGGTGCTGTCTGTATGGAGTTTGTACGTTCTCCCCGTGACCGCGTGGGTTTTCTCCGGGTGCACCAGCTTCCTCCCACACTCCAAAGACGTGCGGGTGTGTAGGTTAATTGGCTTCTGTAAATGATCCCTAGTGTGTTGGATGGTGCTAGCATGCGGGTTGATCGCTGGTCAGCGTGGCCTCGGTGGGCTGAAGGGCCTGTTTTCACACAGAAAGTCTAAAGACATTGGAGTGGAAGGTCATTTTCTATCATTGGTGAACAATGAGCCTAAAGATTGGGTATCATATACCCTCATCCCAACAGTCCCTTTGAAGTCAATGGAGCTGATTTTTTGGAGTTGACTGTTTTTCGCGGACACTTTTACGAGATAAAAGCACAAGTACATGTCCCTACCCACATTTGTTTTCTAATGGGGGAAAAAAAAACAATCTCATTCCAGTAAATATAAAGACCTGTGGAGCAGTGCAAAGATTGGGGTCATCTACAGATCTAATCACAGATTGCTCGGTTGCTCAGTAGGGAGTCCAAAAGCCCGTCTGGAAAGTTACATCCAAGGCCAATGGAAGTGAGGGGCAGGATCTGCATTTCTATGGGGCTTTCCTCGTCCTCAGATGCAGGCGCTCCTCGACCTACGATGGGGTTACGTTCCGATAAACCCATCGTAAATCGAAAATATCGTAAGTCGAAAACGCATATGGCTAGCCCGGGAAAAGATCAAAATTCAAAATTCGAAGTGCGATTTCTACTGAATGTGTATCGCTTTTGCACCATTGTAAAGTCGAAATATTGTAAGTCGAAGCATCGTAAGTCGAGGAGCATTTGTACATTTAGGTTAAGGTTGACTTACTTACTGCCCATTGTGCCTCCTGGCATGTAGGGCAACACCGAAGGTCCTCATCAGTAGTGTTGATTCCTTCAGTTGTTGTTTCCATAACATATTCGTTTAACGAGGCGGGGCTGTTAGCCCTGTGCTCAACCCCCAACCTGGAGGACCAGTGGATCGCTCTTCGTCTCGTCTCTCCCCTTCGACCTAGTCCAGCATGGGAAACCCTAACAGGGGACGAATCTCCGGCTGGCATCGCTCTAGGGGTCACTGAGACACACAAGCCCCCCCCCGACCACGACAAGGTTGCAATCCAACGGGGAGAGGCTAAGGTTTAGATTTGGGTTTATTCTTTTCATGTGTACCGAGGTACAGTGAAAAACTTGTGCATGCAGTTCAGATAATACTATACATAAATACAACCAAGTTAAACTCAAGGACAATGGGTGGAACAAATGGGAAGATACAGAGTGCAGAATTTAGTTCACGGCATTGTAGCGCGCCAGTTCGCGAAACAAAATCCAATCTCCACAATGGGGTAGAGGTGAATTGGACAGCACCTTAGAGTACGGTAGGATTGTTCAGAAGCTTGATAACAGAGGGGACTAAGTTGTTGGTGGTGCGCCAAGGCTTCAGGCTTCTGACGGGAGTGGGGATATGAAGGAATGGCCGGGATGGGCGTTCACCTTGGGGTTGCCAACTTCCTCACTCCCAAATAAGGGACAAAAGGTGACGTCACCGCCCCGCGTCCAACATGACTTCACCCGGCCAGCGGCCACGTGCTCCCGCTCCACCAATGGCGGCCCGCCTGGGCCGGAGGGGGGGTTGCTACGCAACCTCCGTTTGGCGAACACACTTGGCCCCGCTTCCCGAACGCACTCTGTTAGCCTACACTGTCCGGGCCTATAGTGGCGGTCTCGTACGGGACAAACCAGTTTAGCCCAAAATACGGGATGTCCCGGCTAATATGGCAACCCTAGTTCACAGCCCAAAAGATTATGGACACTGATTGTAATGCAGAGAAGGACTTTTTGCAGAGTAAAATTCCACAAACAGCATGTGATGACTACCAGATAGTTTGTTTCAGTGAAGGTGGGAGGCCAGAACACCAGGGAGAATCTCCCACTCTCTTCAGAATGGTACCATGGGATCTGCTCAGGGAACAGATGCAGTCACAGTCCGGCATCTCACCCAAAAGCTGAATGCATTTAAACCAAGCCATGTTGGCGAGACTTCAGTCTGCATTGTAAAGCTTCCTTGGGACACTGCTGGCCCAAGAAAGCCATCATACTTACAAAAATCACAGCAGCCAAAGTAATCCAAAGTCAGTTCACCTTGAGAAGTACTGAAGGTTAGAAACCAGGACTACCCCCTCTCTCTCCTGCCCTCCCCCTCCCCCACCCCCTCAGCCCCTCCCCCCTCCCCATCCCTCCCCCCCCCCCCCCCCTCCCCCACGCCACTGCCTCCTCCTCCTCCCTCAGATTCGGTCGACATACTCCACCTTGGAAATGCCAACAGATGACAGGGGAGGGAAGCCCTCGGTGACCAAGAGGTGAAACCTCTCGATGAGATGAAACACTCACTAAACGCAAGCAGAACAGAACAAAAGTAAAAGAACATATAATGTCACAGTCATTTTTGTTTTGTTGTCCATCGCCAACTAGTCCATTTCTATTCAGCTCTAGCTGTGGAAAATTAACGTTGGTTTCTACGCGTGTGTTTTTTTCCACAGGCTAACAAGACCTCTTTATTTATGCATGTTCACCTTGGTAAGGAGCCAAGTTTTCAAACAGTTGGAGCAACATTTCTTTACCAATAGCCAAGGCATCTGGCTGTAGCAGAGAATTATTGCTTCTTGTTTATGTTTGAAGCCTTGATTTTCCTTGTCGGCCAGCGTTTGCCAGATGCATGGTCCAGCACGTTAGGTATCACAGTACTATTCAGAGCTGAGTTCTGTATCCACAAGAGACTGCAGATGCTGGAATCTTGAGTTAAAGAAACAAAGTGCTAGAGGAACTCGGCGAGTCCAGTGGAAGGAAATGGACACTTCAGATTGGGACTCTTCTTCAGATTAAGTTGCTGATTTGGCTATCAGTCTGAAGAAGGGTCTCGACCCGAAACGTCACCCATTCCTTCGCTCCAGAGATGCTGCCTGACCCGCTGAGTTACTCCAGCATTTTGTGTCTACCTTGGCTGTCAGATCATTGGTTAGATTTCCGCAAAGCTTTGAGTTCTTTGCCTTAATCTCAGCAATGATCTTTTGAGGACCATTTGTTAAGGTGGGACAGACAAGAAAACGCACCAATGCCTCTACGTCCTGAGGAGACTGAGGGAATTTGGCCTGTCTCCAATGACTCTTACAAACTTCTACAGCTTGATTTGGGAATGCACAGCCCAAGATGGTAAGAAATTGCAGAGTTGTAGATGTAGCCCAGTCCATCGCACAGACCAGACTTCCCACCAGTTAGTCCATCTACACTTCATGCTGTCTCAGAAAAGTAGCCAACAGAATCAAAGACCTGTCCGACCCCAGACATTCCTCCTCCTTGTTTGGCAGAAGGTACAGAAGCCTTGAAACCACCCACCACCAGACTCAGGAGCAGTTTCTTCCCCTCATTTATCAGGCTTCTGAATACAATACAATACAATACAATACAATATATCTTTATTGTCATTGTACAGGGGTACAACGAGATTGGGAATGCGCCTCCCATACGATGCTATAATTTAATTAATTTAAACAACAACAACCAAACGAGACAAATTGTGATAGTTTTAAGACAGAATAAAGTGCAAGTAGATCTGTGCCGGATCACTGTGCGATGTGACCATCCGGCTCAGCAGGACCGGTTCATAGCAGCTATGGCCCTGGGGATGAAGCTGTTCCTGAGTCTGGAGGTGCGGGTGTAGAAGGCCTTGTATCGTCTGCCCGATGGAAGGAGTTTGAACAGACTGTTGCAGGGGTGTGAAGAGTCTTTGTGGATGCTGGTGGCTTTTCTGAGGCATCGTGTGTTGTAGATGCCCTCCAAGGCTGGTAGCTGTGTTCCGATGGTCCTCTGAGCTCTATGGACTATAAGCCAGGGTACTGTCCGATTCACCTCTACCCCCCATTGAGGATGTTGGACTTTGTCTATGGAACTGATGCACTACAATGCTGAGAACTACATAATGTTGTTCCATCCATTGTACTTGAGTTGGACATGATTATGTTTGACTCGTGCTTGGCATATCAGATCTGTTTGGATAGCATACAAAACAAAGCTTTTCACAATACCTCAGTACACGTCCAACTACAAACCTGCATCTAAACCTAAACCTAAACAGAGCCCCGCTGCTCCCTCGGGTAAAGCGACAGCCCTTTGTTCCACAATTCTCTCTTCGAAGAGATGGTCTCATTCCTAAATTGGGGCAGGAAGGTTTCACGGAGAAGGCAGCTTTTCTTCACATCTGGTAGGGGAGTAGATTTGTCAAAGAGCGAGCAGGAAACGGTGTTACTGTATACGCTCGAAATGCATCCAGTTCCAACATAGCCCATTAATAAATATTGTATTGTTAATATAATCCATGACCTACTTGCAATTCCCTGCCGCCTCTACCTCCACAGCGTTCTAGTAACGAGAAAGTACTTAGCTCGTCACCCAACTCACTGAGTGTACGACTACAGTGGCCAATTCTTTCCAACATGTTTAATACGATGTGGAGCTGTGATCCCTGCTGTTAGTATGGAATGATGTTTAATCATATCATATCATATATATACAGCCGGAAACAGGCCTTTTCGGCCCACCAAGTCCGTGCCGCCCAGTGATCCCCGTACATTAACACTATCCTACACCCACTAGGGACAATTTTTACATTTTACCCAGCCAATTAACCTACATACCTGTACGTCTTTGGAGTGTGGGAGGAAACCGAAGATCTCGGAGAAAACCCACGCAGGTCACGGGGAGAACGTACAAACTCCTTACAGTGCAGCACCCGTAGTCAGGATCGAACCTGAGTCTCCGGCGCTGCATTCGCTGTAAAGCAGCAACTCTACCGCTGCGCTACCGTGCCGTGTCTCAAGATCATTTCTCTGCTGTATTAATCTCTGCTGTGTATTGCCAACCCTGCAATGCCACCAGGACAACAGACCTGCACTCACAACAACTGGGACTTGAAGATGTGTCAGTGCGCTGCTCCGATACACTTCTACTGCATCTGAAATGCTTATCTAAAATATGTTTGAGTGCTTATGTATAGTGATATTGTACTGAACTGTATACAAAAACGAATTTCACTGTACCTCGGTACACGTGGCAAGTAAAGTACCGTACCATACCAACTTATTAAGAATGCAACAATTAGGCACATTAAAGCAAACAAAAAAACTCATTCAGGTGAAACTTCTCCTTGTAAGGCATTTGTCACAGGTTGAGTTTAAAGAGAAATATAGTGAAGGGAAAGGAAATTGAGAAGAAAACAAAGTCAGGAACTTTTAGGAAAATAACTGCAGATGCTGGTACAAATTGAAGGTATCACAAAAAGCTGGAGTAACTCAGCGGGTCGGGCAGCATCTCAGGAGAGAAGGAATGGGTGACGTTTCGTGTCGAGACCCTTCTTCAGACTGATGTCAGGGGAGGGGGCGGAACAAACTTTGGATCTAACTTTAGCTCTAACTCCTCTCTTTCCCCTCCCCCTTCCCAGTTCTCCCACTGTCTTCCTGTCTCCAACTACGTCCTTTCTTTGTCCTCATTTGTGAGATGCTGCCTGACCCGCTGAGTTACTCCAGCTTTTTGTGATGCCAGGATGTCTCCTGACCTCAGTTGTCACCGGGTGGAGTTTGCACGATCTTCCTGTGACTTCCTGGTCTTTCTCCGGGTGCTTCAGTTGCCTCCACATCTGAAAGACCCACTGATTGCTTATAACCGTATAACCATATAACAATTACAGCACGGAAACAGGCCCGTTCGGCCCTATCAGTCCACGCCGACCACTTTCTCTGACCTAGTCTCATCTACCTGCTCTCAGACCATAACCCTCCAATCCCCTCCCATCCATATACCTATCCAATTTACTCTTAAATAATAAAATCGAGCCTGCCTCCACCACTTCCACCGGAAGCTCATTCCACACAGCCACCACCCTCTGAGTAAAGAAGTTACCCCTCATGTTACCCCTAAACTTTTTTCCCTTCATTCTGAAGTTATGTCCCCTTGTTCGTTTGGCCACTGTAAATACCCCTCGTATGCAGGTGATCAGTGGAATCCTAAGGCAGTGATAGATAGATTCTTAATTAGTACAGGTGTCGGGGGTTGTGGGGAGAAGGCAGGAGAATGGGAAAGATAGATCAGCCTTGATTGAATGGCAGAGTAGACATGATGGGCCAAATGGCCCAAATTCTGCTCCTAACACTTGGGACCTGCATTGAATGGTGAGATTAGGCTACAAAGAAAATTATGAGGGGTATGAGATTGCTCTAAGAGAGCCAGTATAGATTTGATGGGCCAAACAGCCACCTCCTATGTCATAAGGAAATGTGGAGCTACGCATGTGTGGATTGGAACTGCAGATGCTCGTTGACACCAAAGATAGACACAAAATACCAGAGTAGCACAATGGGCCAGGCAACGTCTCTGGAGAAAAGGAATGGGTGATGTTTCGGGTCGAGACCCTTCATCAGACCGAAGATTCTTCAGTCTGAAGATGGAGCCTCGCATTCCTCCCCATCCCATTAACATTCCACCCTTTGGCTCATCAAGAATCTATTTACCACCATCTTAAAGAATATTTAAAGACTGCCCTTTCATTGTGCTTGAGGGGGAGAGTTCTAAAGAATCATGACCCGGTTTCTAAATTGGACCACTTATTTTTAAACAGTAGCTCTTGGTTCCAGATTTTTGCACAAGAGGACATATCTTTTGTACATCCAAACTATTAAGGATGCTCAGTGTCTTAACATAATTCAATCCAGTCACTTGTAACTCATCTAAACTCCAGCCGATGAAAGACCAGCCTGCACAACCTGCCTGAACATCTTTACTCAGAGGGTGGTGAATCTGCAGAACTCATTGCCACAGAGGGCTGTGGAGGCCAAGTCAGTGGATATTTTTGAAGGCAGAGATAGACAAATTCTTGATTAGAACGGGTGTCAAGGGTTGTGGGGATAAGGCAGGAAAATGGGATTAGGAGGCAGAGACCAGCAATGATTGAATGGCGGAGTAGACTCGATGGGCCGAATGGCCTAATTCTTCTCCTAATTCTCCTAATGGCCTAATTCTTCTCCTATAACTTGTAACTTTTCCTAGTAAGAATTTGAACTGCAATTACCCAAGTAAAACATCAGATGAACTTGGCACGGTGGCGCAGCAGGAGAGTTGCTGCCTTACAGCACCGGAGACCCGGGTTCGATCCCGGCTAGACAATAGGTGCAGGAGGAGGCCATTCGGCCCTTCGAGCCAGCACCACCATTCAATGTGATCATGGCTGATCATTCTCAATCAGTACCCCGTTCCTGCCTTCTCCCCGTACCCCCTGACTCCGCTATCCTTAAGAGCTCTATCCAGCTCTCTCTTGAATGCATTCAGAGAATTGGCCTCCACTGCCTTCTGAGGCAGAAAATTCCACAGATTCACAACTCTCTGACTGAAAACGTTTTTCCTCATCTCAGTTCTAAATGGCCTACCCCTTATTCTTAAACTGTGGCCCCTGGTTCTGGACTCCCCCAACATTGGGAACATGTTTCCTGCCTCTAACGTGTCCAACCCCTTAATAATCTTATATGCTACTGTTGCTGTCTGTAAGGAGTTTGTCCGTTCTCCCAGTGACTTGCGTGCGTTTTCTCCAGGCGCTCCGGTTTCCTCCCGCACTCCAAAGTCGTACTGGTTTATAGGTTAAATGGCTTTGGTAAAATTGTAAATTGTCCCTGGTATGTGTGTAGGATGTGGTGTTGGTGTGTGAGGATCGCTGATCGGCACGGGCTCGCTGGGCCGAAGGGCCTGTGTCCTTGCTGCATCTCCGAACTAAACTAAAAAAAAAAATGATTGTATTTTCACAACCCCGAATATTGTGCCTTGGAATTGCAAAAAAGTAATGATACTTTTTTGCCATTCCCACTTCCATTGCCAGTGCCTCCAATGCTTCAATGGTCGTTCATTGTCACGTGCAAGTACACTTTTTCGAAATACGGTGAAATTCTATTTTGGCATACATTTGAAGGTGTGGGGAAAGAATTGTTAAGTGCATGTTAAAGGGAAGCAGTAGGATATCGTTGGGAGACACAAAATGCTGGAGTAACTCAGCGGGACTCAGGCAGCATCTCTGGAGAAAAGGAATGGCGTAATGTTCAGGCTGAAGAAGGATCTCGACCCAAAACGTGGCCCAGTGTGGGTGTGTGTGTATGCACATGTGTGCATCCACATGTGTGTGTGTGTGTGTGTGTATGTGTGTGTATTTATCATACCCTGTGGATGTGCCCTCTTCAGAGAAGCAGGGGTAAGAAACATTACTGAGAGGAATGAAAAGGCATCTTGTTTGGGCAATGAGTAAGGTGGGCAGAGAGAGAGAGAGAGAGAGAGAGAGAGAGAGAGAGAGGGGCAGTTAATCTGCTGCTATTGCTGCCGCAGCTCTTTCTGAATCTCGGGAAAGAATGATAGGAGCCATTATTTCACACGGGCCGAGCTGTTGTTGAAGGACAAACAGTGCAGTTGACAAGCAAGCACTCTTTAGCTGACAGGCGTGCTGTCTCTGTGGGCGGTGCAGGGAACGACACACTGACTGCCTTCGGGGTAGATGGAGGGAGTGGGAGGGAACGCGAGACCGGGCCGGGAGGGCAGCGTATATGGTTGACGTGACAACTCTTCGGATGGTTAACTTCCCTCAGTTTGGCGGCCTCCAAGGTGCAGAAAGAACCCATCTTGAACGCCGCCATGAATGTGTGTCAGCTGACTGACTGCAAATACCAGCAGTAGAAAAGGGCATGTGGCCCTCGTTGGCCGAGAACTTAAACGAAACAATTTTTTTCCATTATCAGAACTGAAAGATACTGTAAACACATTAGGCTGGAGAAAATGTGCTGTGCACTTGTTATGACACCAGACTTGATTGATTAAGTGCTGGAACTCTCTGTAACTTCTACCACTATCTCAGGATAATGGACGGCCCTTATGACTAATCTCCTGTAATGGAAATTAAATGCCGCTCAGTTATACTGTGGTGAGATACTCATTGGTAATCCCCGTCCCTCTCCTTGTAACCCCACAGGGACAGACTATGGTGATATGCTGCCTGAGTCCTTTCCGTCATCAGCTGCCGAGCCACTGCCGCGGTTCCTGGTCGAGCCAAACGATGCCTACATCGTAAAGAACAAACCGGTGGTGATGACTTGTACCGCCACCCCAGCAACACAGATCTACTTCAAGTGCAACGGTGACTGGGTGCACCAGAAGGACCATGTCACTGAGGAGAACGTGGATGAAGTCACAGGTAAGGTTTTGGGAGTGCGTCCTAGGTTCACCAGGCTAATTCCCGGGATGGCGGGACTGACATACAATGAAAGAATGTATAAGAAAATAACTGCAGATGCTGGTACAAATCGAAGGTATTTATTCACAAAATGCTTGAGTAACTCAGCAGGTCAGGCAGCATCTCGGGAGAGAAGGAATGGGTGACGTTTTGGGTCGAGACCCTTCTTACGATCGCCCAGTCTGCGTTGGGTCTCGCCGATGCATATTGAACAACGGATACAGTAGATGAGGTTGGAGGAGGTGCAAGTGAAGCTCTGCCTAACCTGAAAGGACTGGACAGAGTCGAGGGAGGAGGTGTGGGGACAGGTGTTGCATCTTCTGCGGTTGCAGGGGAATAAGAAGGGTCTTGACCCGAAACGTCACCCATTCCTTCTCTCCCGAGATGCTGCTTGACCTGCTGAGTTATTCCAGCATTTTGTGAATAAATACGATGAAAGAATGGATCACCTGGGCTTGCATTCACTGGAATTTACAAGGATGAGAGGGGATCTTACAGAAACTAATAACAATATTAAGGGATTGGAAAGGCTTGATGCAGGAGAAATGTTCCCTCTGTTGGGGGAGTCCAGAACCAGGGGTCACAGTTTAAGATTAAAGGGTAGGCCATTTAGGACTGAGATGAGGAAAAACATTTTCACCCAGAGAGTTGTGAATCTGTGGAATACTCTGCCACAGAAGGCAGTGGAGGCCAATTCACTGGATGTTTTCAAGAGATAGTTAGAAATAGCTCTGAGGGCTAACGGAATCAAGGGATATGGGGAGAAAGGAATGGGGTACTGGTTTTGGATAATCAGCCATGATCATATTGAATGGTGGTGCTGGCTCAAAGGGCCACATGGCCTACTCCTGCACCTATTGTCTATGTTTCTATGTTTTGCACCAGGAATGAGTGGGATAACCTCTGATGAGCGTTTGTCGGCACTGGGCCTGTACTCGCTGGAGTTTAGAAGAATGAGGGGGGACTGCATTGAAACGTACAGAATAGTAAAAGGCTTGGATAGAGTGGATGTGGAGAGGATGTTTCCACTAGTGGGAGTCTAGGACTGGAGCTCATAGCTTAGAAATAAAGGACGTTCTTTTAGGGAGGAGATGAGGAGAAATTTCTTTAGTCAGAGGGTTGTGAATCTGCGGAATTCTTTGCCACAGAAGGCTGTGGAGGCCAAGTCAGTGAATATTTTTAAGGCGGAGATAGATAGATTGATGTTTGATTAGTACGGGTGTCAGAGGTTATGAGGAGAAGGCAGGAGAATGGGGTTAGGAGGGAGAGATAGATCAGCCATGATTGAATGGCGGAGTAGACTTGATGGGCCGAATGGCCTAATTCTACTCCTATCACTCATGACATGACTTATGAGCTTGTGAACCCACTGAAGGCTCCTGGATATCCTTACCCACTGAACACCCGTCTTTCCCCTCTCATTGAGAAGGGTCAGAGGTGCAAGCCTGACTGTCTACCTGACACGTGCGTCACAACGGTGCAGCTGGTAGACAATAGACAATAGACAATAGACAATAGACAATAGGTGCAGGAGTAGGCCATTCAGCCCTTCGAGCCAGCACCGCCATTCAATGCGATCATGGCTGATCACTCTCAATCAGTACCCCGTTCCTGCCTTCTCCCCATACCCCCTCACTCCGCTATCCTTAAGAGCTCTATCCAGCTCTCTCTTGAAAGCATCCAACGAACTGGCCTCCACTGCCTTCTGAGGCAGAGAATTCCACACCTTCACCACTCTCTGACTGAAAAAAGTTCTTCCTCATCTCCGTTCTAAATGGCCTACCCCTTATTCTTAAACTGTGGCCCCTTGTTCTGGACTCTCCCAACATTGGGAACATGTTACAGCACCGGAGACCCAGGTTCGATCCTGGCGCTCGGGTGCTGTCGGTGCGGAGATTGCACGTTCTTCCCGTGACCCTCCAGGTTTCCTTGGGGTGCTCCGGTGTCCTCCCACGTCCCAAAGACGCGCAGGTTCGTAGGGTAATTGGCCTTTGTGAATTGTCCCTTGTGTGAAGTGAGCGGATGCAAAATTGGGACAGCATAGAAACGATTGTCTCGATGATTATTTATTTATTCGTGCGATCGCACAACTGTTTGCCAATAGCGAGCAAAGTTTATTGCCACGCCGTTGGCCTCTGCAAGATCCTTCACAGTGCGTGTGTCATGCAGCACGTCACAGCTCAGGAGATGTCCCATAGTCTGGAGGCCCCGTCCACACTTGCAGTCTGTCGCATCTTCAGTAGATCCCCACTTCAGCACGTTCGATGATGGTTGGCATGGACTTGGTGGGCCGAAGGTCATGTTTTCAGGCTGTATCTTTTAATTAATCAATTAATTCAGTATGTCGTGACTGAAGAAGTGCCACACAGTTCGAGCGGGCTTCTCTCCATGAGGTATTCGCTTCTATATTGAAGAGTAGAGGAATTCATTCATTATCATATCATCATATCATATCATATCATATATATACAGCCGGAAACAGGCCTTTTCGGCCCACCAAGTCCGTGCCGCCCAGCGATCCCCGTACACTAACACTATCCTACACCCACTAGGGACAATTTTTACATTTACCCAGCCAATTAACCTACATACCTGTACGTCTTTGGAGTGTGGGAGGAAACCGAAGATCTCGGAGAAAACCCACGCAGGTCACGGGGAGAATGTACAAACTCCTTACAGTGCAGCACCCGTAGTCAGGATCGAACCTGAGTCTCCGGCGCTGCATTCGCTGTAAAGCAGCAACTCTACCGCTGCGCTACCGTGCCGCCTATCCTGGGCACCATCAACCAATAGACAATAGACAATAGGTGCAGGAGGAGGCCATTCGGCCCTTTGAGCCAGCACCGCCATTCAATGTGATCATGGCTGATCATTCTCAATCCCCGTTCCTGCCTTCTCCCCATACCCCCTGACTCCACTATCCTTAAGAGCTCTATCCAGCTCGCTCTTGAATGCATTCAGAGAATTGGCCTCCACTGCCTTCTGAGGCAGAGAATTCCACAGATTCACAATTCTCTGACTGAAAAAGTTTTTCCTCATTTCCGTTCTAAATGACCTACCCCTTATTCTTAAACTGTGGCCCCTTGACCAAAAGTCAGAAGCAGTCAATCTGATCAATATTTGATTGCTGTTTATGGGATCTTGTTGTGTACAAGTGGCTGCCTCCTTAGTTTAAAGCTACAGTGCGGAAATAGGCCCTTCGGCCCACCGAGCCCGTGCCGCCCAGCGATATTAACACCACCCCACACACACTCAGGACAATTTTACATTATACCAAGCCAATTAACCTACAAACCTGTACGCCTTTGGTGTGTGGGAGGAAACCGAAGATCTTGGAGAAAACACGCAGGTCACGGGGAGAAAGTACAAACTCCGTACAGACAGCACCCGTAGTCTGGATCGATCCCGGGACTCTGGCGCTGCAAGCGCTGTAAGGCAGCAACTCTACTGCTGCGCCACCGTGCCATCTTGCAGTTAGAGTCATACTGTCATACAGTGTGGAAACAGGCCCTTCAGCCCAACTTGCCCACACCAGCCAACAAGTCCCATCCACACCAGCCCCACCTGCTCGCATTTGGTCCATATCCCTCCAAACCTGTCCTATCCATGTACCTGTCTAAAACTGTTTCTTAAATGTCGGGATAGTCCCAGCCTCAACTACCTCCTCTGGCAGCTTGTTCCATACACCCACCACCCTTTGTGTGAAAAAGTTACCCCTTAGATTCCTATTAAATCTTTTCCCCTTCACCTTAAACCTATGTCCTCTGGTGCAAATGGGGAAATGGGGAAAGCAAATCAACAGGCATCATTGGTAATTTAAAGTGTAGGAAGGAACTGCAGATGCTGGTTAAACGGAAGAGTAACTCAGAGTTACTCCAGCACTTTGTGTCTATCTTTGGTGATTTAATGTTCTTCCATTTGAAGGCTTGGTGAGACAAGAGTACTTTATGTCACCACAGTGGTTGAGTAATAGCCCAAGACGCCATGGTTCTGAGTCATTGATTCAAAGACATGAGTTCACGTTTCATGATGGCAACTGGGAATTTAAATTTAAGTAATTGTAAATTGTAAATTGCCCCTTGTGTGCAGGGAGTGAATGAAAAAGTGGGATAACATTGAAGTGGTGTGAACAGGTGATTGGCATAGAGTCGATGGGCCGAATGGCCTGCTTCCATTCACCATCTCCGAACTAAACAGAACTATGTTTATGATTTGGCTCCTACTCCTTGCTGCAAGGGGCAGTGGGGATATTAACCTGAGCCTCCTAACCTTGAGTCCAACCTTGAACTCTGCCAGAGTTAAAGATAGACACAAAATGCTGGAGTAACTCAGCGGGACAGGCAGCATCTCTGGAGAGAAGGAATGGGTGACGTTTCGCGTCGAGACACCTTCTTCGAAAGATCAGTCTGAAGAAGGGTCTCGACCCGAAACGTCCCCCATTCCTTCTCTCCAGAGATGTTGCCTGTCCCGCTGAGTTACTCCAGCATTTTGTGTTTATCTCTCCCGTGTAAACCAGCATCTGCGGTTCCTTCCTAAGCATTATTCCTGTGCCCCTCGTTCCTGCACTCAACGTTCCTGCACAGGCCAGGTGCAGTGAACTCTCGCCAGTCTCGGGCGAGTGGAGGTAACTCTGGCTGGTTTTATCCACCCGACAGCCCTCAGGCGTTCACAGTGGAGATTTTGCACAGACCGCACTTAATGTTACACACCCTAGTTTGCAGCCGGAGCTGATCGGTGGGCAGGGCACAAGCGGGCGACCGCTTAAACTGAACGCTAATGTCTGTTTATGTTACGTGCAGAGCTCGGCAGCCTTTGAACAGGCCTATAATTACGCGTTCTGTCTCCACAATGTCTGTTCTCGAATGGTGCTGCTAGCGTGTTTCTGCTGAGATGCGATGTTTTTTTTCCCTTGTACATATTAAGTACATATGTTTTCATTTAATCTCTGCTTCCTGTTTGCTTAACAAGACAGAAAAAATGTAGTCTTTATAAGTAGCACTTATCTCCCCTTTGCTAATTAACTTTCTTCTTTCCAACCATAACAGATACCGAAAACTGCCTCCCTGTATTTAACAGCAGGGGTAAGATGGCAGAGACTAAAGCATAGTTGGCCACCTAGCCCTTCATGTTCCACCCTCTGAGAAGAGGCTTTTCAGTTGGAGTTGCTGGCTCCAGATTCCCTTCCCCCTTCCCCCTTCCCCCTCTTCTTGCACAGATTCCATCGTTGTGAAAGTGCAGGAGGAGGCTTTTCACCCATCTAGCCTATGCCAGCTCCAAGTAGAGCATGCCTGACAATACCATTTCCACAGTGGTACAGCTGGTAGAGCCGCTGCCTCACAGTGCCAGAGACCCGGGTTCGATCCTGACATCGGGCACTGTCTGCGCGGAGTTCCTTGTGACCGCGTGGGTTCCCTCCAGGTGCTCCGGTTTCCTCCCACACTCCAAAGGCGTGCGGTTTGTCGGCTAATTGCCCCCCTGTAAATTGCCCCCTGGTTTGTATGATAGAACCAGTGTGTACTGTACGGTGATCGCTGGTCGGCGCGGACTCGGTGGGCCGAAGGGCTTGTTTCCACACTGTATCTCTAAATGAAACTCAACAAAACTAAAAGAATGTGTCATCCATGGACTGCATACAACAGGGAATCAAAGCTGCTCTACACAGAATCTACCGGCACACGGCATGGATCAAGAGACCCCCTTCTGTGTTGGATCATTCTTTGAAATGCTGAACAATTGGAACTGCACCTTAGGTTATGTATCGCAAGAACACAACAAAATAGGAGCCCACCTGGTCTTTCAAGTTTGTCTCCCCGTTCCGTATGATCACGTCTGATCTACGCTCGACTCAATGCCTCGTCTGTGCCAATTCCCCATAGCCATCAATTACCTGATCTTTCAACAAAAAAAATCTATCTCCACTTTAAATACCTCTCATGATACAGCCTGCACAAGGAACTTGGTCGAGAATTCAGGAGATTCACCACTCTCTGTTTTACTTTAGTTTAGTTTAGAGATACAGCGCGGAAACAGGCCCTTCGGCCCATCGAATCCGCGCCAACCAACGATCCCTGCACATTAACACTATCCTACACACACTAGGGATAATTTTACATTTATACATTGATACCAAGCCAATCAACCTACAAACCTGCACGCCTTTGGAGTGTGGGAGGCAACCGGAGAAAACCCTCGCAGGGACAATTTACACTTATACCAAGCCAATTAAACTACAAACCTGTACGGTTTTGGAGGAATCTCGGAGAAAAAACGAAGATCTCGGGGAAAACCCACGCGGTCACGGGGAAAACGTACAAACTCCGTGCAGACAGCACCTGTAGTTGGGATCAAACCTGGATCTCTAGCGCTGTAGGCGCTGTAAGGCAGCAACTCTATCGCTGCGCCACCGTGACGCTCTGCTAAAATTAATTTCCATGTATCTCCAAGGCAACGTGCAATTGCTCCCACTTATGAACCCGCTGAGGCATTGCTGAACATGTTTGCAGATGCTTTCAGTAGGTATAAGCTCAATATATCAACACATCTTCCTTGTCTTGTGATCTTAAAAAGGGGAAAAAACTTTTAGTTCCTCTGAACTCTCGTGCCCAGCAATTGGTATTTGGCACATCGAATGAGAAATAATGGGCATGAGACAAAACATCCATAGTCAGCACAAGAAGATAGGGAGGTCTAAGTCTAACTTACAAGTTCCTGAGCTGGGAACTGAATTCACAATCTTAAGAACATCACAAAATAGGCCACTCGGCCCCTCAAGCCTATCCCTCAAGCCCATTTTACGATTTCATGACTGATTTATCCCAAACTAAGTTGTTTCGGCAGAGCCAGTTCCCCTCTGCCCTCAATTTCAAAAATGTTACCTACTAATTGTCCCTAGTGGGTGTAGGATAGTGTTAATGTGCGGGGATCGCTGGGCGGCGCGGACTTGGTGGGCCGAAAAGGCCTGTTTCCGCGTTGTGTATATATGATATGATGATATGATACCTCTTTAAAGACCCCCAATTGTCTGGCATCTTTGCCCCTCCCCCGACGCAGAAAGTCCAGAGATTGACCACCCTCTTGCACGAAACGTTATACCCTTGATCTTGTATCTGCACACTGCGGACGGCTCGATTGCAGTCATGAATTGGCTTTTCGCTGACTGATTTAGATTTTTTAGATTTAGAGAGACAGCGCAGAAACAGGCCCTTCGGCCCACCGGGTCCGCGCCGCCCAGCGATCCCCGCACACTAACACTATCCTACACCCACAATTTTTACATTTGCCCAGCCAATTAACCTACATACCTGTACGACTTTGGAGTGTGGGAGGAAACCGAAGATCTCGGAGAAAACCCACGCAGGTCACGGGGAGAACGTACAAACTCCGGAGAAAACTCCTGGAGATCACACAACAAAAAGCTTTACGCTGTACTTCGGTACACTTGACAATAATAGACTAATAAAGTTGCCCAGAGAAGGGTACAGCACAGGAACAGGCCCTTCGGCCCACAATGTCTGTGCTGGACATAATGCCAAGTTAATCTCCTCCAACTGCCTCAACCATGTACCTCCATTCCCTCGATAGACACAAAGTGCTGGAGCAACTCAGCGAGTCAGGCAGCATCTCTGGAGAAAAGGAATAGGTGACGTTTCGGGTCATTAGACAATAGACAATAGGTGCAGGAGTAGGCCATTCGGCCCTTCAAGCCAGCACCGCCATTCAATGTGATCATGGCTGATCATTCTCAATCAGTACCCCGTTCCTGCCTTCTCCCCATACCCCCTGACTCCGCTATCCTTAAGAGCTCTATCTAGCTCTCTCTTGAATGCATTCAGAGAATTGGCCTCCACTGCCCTCTGAGGCAGAGAATTCCACAGATTCACAACTCTCTGACTGAAAAAGTTTTTCCTCATCTCTGTTCTAAATGGCCTACCCCTTATTCTTAAACTGTGGCCCCTGGTTCTGGACTTCCCCCAACATTGGGAACATGTTTCCTGCCTCTAACGTGTCCAACCCCTTAATAATCTTATACGTTTCGATAAGATCCCCTCTCATCATAAATTCAAGTGTATACAAGCCTAGTCGCTCCAGTCTTTCAACATATGACAGTCCCGCCATTCCGGGAATTAACCTAGTAAACCTACGCTGCATGAGACCCTTCTTCAGACTGAAAGTAGGGGGGGGGGAAGGGGGGGGAAACATCCCTTCATGATTTGCTTACTTCTCTCACTAGTAGAAACATTTGACATCTACCCTGCCAAGTAACCCCACCCCTCTACGCTGTTCTGTATCTTCTGTGGTTCAAAAAGATCAATGCCTATTTTTCTAAGCTGCAAAGAATATAGGTCCCACCCTGGCCACTCCCTCTTCTATAGAAGTGTGAAAACGCACACCCCCAGATTCGGGGACAGTTTCTTCCCAGCTGTTATCAGGCAACTGAACCATCCTACCACAACCAGAGAGCAGTGCTGAACTACTATCTACCTCTTAGATGACCCTCGGACCATCCTTGATTGGACTGTGCTGGCTTTACCTTGCACTAAACATTACTCCCTTATCATGTATCTATACACTGTAAATGGACCGATTGTAATCATGTATTGTGTTTCTACTGACTGGTTAGCAAGCAACAAAAAGCTTTTCACTGTACCTCGGTACACGTGACAATGAACTAAACTGAAACTGAACTGAAAGGTTTAATAACATGAACTCTTGGGCCAGGTAAGAATAGACTAAACCCCAGTAACAGAGAGGAGCAAAATTTGTCCCCAGTCTATTCCCTTACACTGAACGCAATCTGCAAAATTCATGCATGACGATAATGTAATTGTAAGATAAGTTAACGAGCAGCAGAGGTGGGCAGGCTGGTGAGGGACTAGTAAAGTGCAGCAGTTCTCTGGTGTACAGTTTCAATGGAAAATGTCAGACATATCAAATAACCAGCTCTTTATTTACTCAGTGCAGAGACCCAGAAACATTTCCCAAAGCTAACCGTCTCTAATGTATTTTAGATTTACTCTAATGGATCCGGTCTCAATAGGTCAGTACCAGCATAAATAACCAGCTTTGTTTCTGCCATTGAAGCCCTTCCCTCAAGCAGATCTACTTTCAATTAAGGTCCAGAAATTGCCTTATTGTACAAACATTCGGCAAAGGCCTCCCAAACTTTCCCTGCATTTAATGATTTTGTTGGAATAGCAGTGAGCAGCAATCCATTGTGTGTGAGTGCGGCTGCTTTAACCTCCAGTGCTGCAGTTATCCTTGTTCCCCTCAGAGACTCTCGATGAAGCCCACCGCTTTGACCAACTCTTTCCCTTAGTCTGGGAGCCAGGTTTTGACTTGCTCATACACCTGCAGATGTTTTACCATGGTATAAGCACTGTATAAACACAGAGCGAGCGAGTGAGTGTGTGAGTGAGTGTGAGAGTGAATGTTTTTTGGTGTGTATGTGCATGTGCGTTGGTGTGTGTGTTAGTGTGTGTGTGTGAGTTGGTGTGTTTGTGTGAGTTGGTGTGTGTGTGTGAGTTGGTGTGTGTGAGTTGGTGTGTGTGTGTGTGCATAGGTGTGTGTGCATTGATGTGTGTGTGTGTGTGTGTGAGTTGGTGTGTGTGTGTGCGTTGGTGTGTGTGTGTGAGTTGGTGTGTGTGTGTGTGTTGGTGTGTGTGTGTGTGCGTTGGTGTGTGTGTTAGTGTGTGTGTGTGTGTGTGCATTGATGTGTGTGTGTGTGAGTTGGTGTGTGTGTGTGTGCATAGGTGTGTGTGTGTTGATTTGTGTGTGTGTGAGTTGGTTGTGTGTGTGTGTGTGTTGGTGTGTGTGTGTGTGCATTGGTGTGTGTGTTAGTGTGTGTGTGTGTGTCAGTGTGTGTGTGTGTGTTGTGTGTGTGTGCATTGGTGTGTGTGCATTGGTGTGTGTGTTAGTGTGTGAGTTGGTGTGTGTGTGTGTGTGTGAGTGTGTGTGTGTGCATTGGTGTGTGTGCATATTGGTGTGTGTGTGTGTTGGTATGTGTGTTAGTGTGAGTTGGTGTGTGTGTGTGTGCGTTGGTGTGTGTGTGCGTTGGCGCATGTGTGTATGTCTTCCAGTAGCTTTCAACCCATGAGGTAGAAATATGTCCTTAGGCCCTTGATGTCCATGTTGACCATCAGATATCCATCTATCCTAATCCCATTTACCAGCACGACATATAATGGTGACATCGTGTTTCCTCCTTTACAAGAGTGGCTGCATTCAAACCATGTCAAATATATGCAGGATTTGTTGAAACATGGACAAGGCCATCAATTAAAATAGAATAAATCAGAAAATTGAATTGAATTGATAGATACAGCATGGAAACAGTGACCCGCTGAGTTCACAACGACCATCGATCACCCTAGTTCGATGTTATCCCACTTTCTCATCCACTTCCTGCACACCAGGGGCAATTTACAAAACCTGCACGCCTTCGGGATGTGGGAGGAAACCGGAGCACCCAGAGAAAACCCACGCGGTCACAAGGGGAATGCACAAACTCCGTACAGACCGCACCCGTAGTCAGGATCGAGCCTGAGTCTCTGGCGCTGTAAGGCAGCAACTCTGCCGCCCTGCCTTAACCAAAGGCAGGCTGTCTATTTGAATTGCAACGATGCAGCATGGTATTGTTCTACAATCTGACCATCCAAACCCTGTCTCTGAAGAACATGTTGAATGATGATTGCCGATGATAGCCGCGGGATTCATTTCAGGTATCACATCACCTTCAGTTGATATGATACTGCAATATTTCTTTCCTTGTAGCAGATTGGCATCAATATTCCTCATAACTCAGCGAACAGCATAAATTAAACTTAACTACAGACACAATCCTCCACATATCTGATGTTATTATAGATAACAAACAATTTTAAAGTGGCAGCTTGCTACAAGTCCGTCAATTGACATTCAAGTCATTGAACTTGGAGCCAGGTCCTTCGACCCACATTGTCCATGATGTACTGTACACATTTCATTCCTGTGCACTCTTTGATCCTGCACCAATTAAACTGTGAGCAAACCTTGGGCCTTGAATGGACTTGGCTCCATTTTAGTACAACAGTTTGTTGGTTCCAGTGCAGGTTAGGGTTGCCAACTGTCCCGTATTAGCCGTGACATCCCGTATTTTGGGCTAAATTGGTTTGTCCCGTATGGGAATGCCCTTGTCCCGTATTAGTAGGGTTGCCAACTTCCTCGCTCCCAAATAAGGGTCAAACGGTGACGTCACCGCCCCGCGCCCCACGTGACCTCACCCAGCCAGCTGGCCACGTGCTCCCGCTCCACCAATGGCGGCCGCCATTGGTGGAGCGGGAGCACGTGGCCGCTGGCTGGGTGAGGTCACGCGGGGCGGTGACATCACCTTGTCCCGTATTTGGGAGTGAGGAAGTTGGCACCCCTAAGTGCAGGTGTTCTTAAGGCACCATCCAATTTACGGAGAAGACCTGCATGAATATGAATATGAAAGTACATTTATAACAAGGACCCTTTGTGACATTTTACTACGGAAATGAACGGAATCTCAGCCAAGGCAAAGTATTTACTCAGTGTTTTAGCCAGCATTTATCATTCCTTCAGGTAGATAAACCCATCAGTCTTTCTTCCCATTGAAGGATGTTGTTGTACAGAGAATGGATGCTGCATTCCACCCGCAAAGAAATTTCACAAATTACTCTAAAGCATTTTTAGTTAATACGTCAAGGATTCTTAATGGAGCTGGGAGGCAGACAGGAAATGGTGGACAGGATTGCTGTCGTACCAGAGACTGGGGGAGGTTTGCCATAGAAACCGTGGAATTCTCTGCCTCAGAAGGCAGTGGAGGCCAATTCTCTGAATGCATTCAAGAGAGAGCTAAGAGCTCTCAAGGATAGCCGAGTCAGGGGGTATGGGGAGAAGGCAGGAACGGGGTACTGATTGAGAATGATCAGCCATGATCACATTGAATGGCGGTGCTGGCTCGAAGGTCCGAATGGCCTCCTCCTGCACCTATTGTCTATTGTCTAAACCGAATATGGGATGAAAAATAAAGATCCTACATATGCTGGAAATCTAAAATTCAAACAGAGAATGCTGGAGGTAATTAGCAGGTAGGAAAAGAGAATCCGAGTTAAAGTTCAGGTCGAAAACGTCAAACATGGGTTTGCAAAAGTTAAGACAGTTTGGAAAACAGTAAAAGGAAAAAAAAGGAAGATAGACACAAAATGCTGGAGTAACTCAGCAGGGCAGGCAGCATCTGTGGAGAGGAGGGATGGGTGACGTTTCAAGTCGAGACCCTTCTTCAGGAAGCCAACAAAAGGAAAAAAGGATTGTATTTCTGTGTCACTACTTTATGTTGTTCCAGTGTTTTAGAGCTAAGGACCATTTGAAGAAGGGTCTCGACCCAAAACGTCACACATTCCTTCTCTCCAGAGATGCTGCCTGACCTGCTGAGTTACTCCAGCATTTTGTGATACCTGCCATTTGAAGTCTGGTCACTTCTCTATTGTATGCAAAAGGTGATCAATGCAGTGTGTTCACAGCAAGCTTCCATGACAGCAATGTGCTGATGATGCACTGCGTTGGTCAGTGATGTTAGCTGGGGGGGGGAATAAATATTGACCAGGTCGCAGGGTAGCTCTTGGGCTCTGCATCAAAGCATGAACAGTTGCATCCACCTCTGAGTGGGACCTCTGACAGTGTGGCACTGTCTCTGCCCTGCACTGCAGTGAGAGCCTCGATCCATTGCTGCAGTCTGTGCAGATACAGCCATGCATGTCTCCAGTTCCTCACAGGAGACAGAAGACGCAAAGTGCCGGAGTAACTCAGCCAGCCAGTCAGCATCTCTGGAGAGAAAAGACGGGTGACGCTTCGGGTTGGAAGAAGGGTCCCTCCCATCCATTTCCTCCCGCCTGATCTGCCGGGTTACTCCAGCACTTTGTGTCCATCGTCGGTATAAACCA
The DNA here is from genome assembly GCF_053455715.1 of Rhinoraja longicauda. Classification (NCBI taxonomy): domain Eukaryota; kingdom Metazoa; phylum Chordata; class Chondrichthyes; order Rajiformes; family Arhynchobatidae; genus Rhinoraja; species Rhinoraja longicauda. The sequence continues at coordinate 14,139,754 of NC_135987.1, forward strand.
GCATCTGCGGTTCCTCCCTAGACTGCTCCGCGGACTAACTGTTTCCTTCCGTTGCACAGGGCTGGTAGTTCGGGAGGTTCACATTGAGGTGTCGCGGCAGCAGGTGGAAGAGCTGTTCGGTCTGGAAGACTTCTGGTGCCAGTGTGTTGCCTGGAGTGCCTCGGGCACCACCAAGAGCAGACGAGCCTACGTCCGCATTGCCTGTACGTATACCTGGCGCCCCTAACCCTTGTGGGCCCTGCATTCACCTTGATCTCCAAACATTTACACAACGTTTTCATTCATTGTCCTTTTGACTTTATTTTGTGCTAATGTTTGTACCCCAGTTTATTGTCACGTGTACCGAGGTACAGTGGAAAGCTTTTGTTGCGTGCTATCCAGTCAGCAGAAAGAGACAATACATGATTGCAATCGAGCCATTTACAGTGCGTAGATACTTGATAAGGGAATAACCTTTAGTGCAAGGTAACCCTCTTTGGTTTACGCAAAAGAGAATGTGATCACAGGAGATGTTTCAATATTTAGAGATACAGATTTAGAGATACAGCGTGGAAACAGGCCCTTCGGCCCACCGAGTCCGCGCCGCCCAGCGATCCCCGCACATTAACACTATCCTACACACACCAGGGACAATTTTTACATTTACCAAGTCAATTAACCTACATACCTGTACGTCTTTGGAGTGTGGGAGGAAACCGAAGATCTCGGAGAAAACCCACGCAGGTCACGGGGAGAACGTACAAACTCCGTACAGACGGCGCCCGTAGTCAGGATCAAACCCGGGTCTCTGGCGCTGCATTCGCTGCAAGACAGCAACCTTACTGAGGGATATGGGCCAAATGCAGGCAAGTGGGACTAGTGTAGATGGGACATGTTGGTCGATGCGGACAAGTTGGGCCGAAGGGCCTGTTTCCACGCTGTAGGACTCTATGACTCGATAACAGATGACCTCAGGAAGGGTGAAGTCCATAATGGCCCTCTGTTGGCTGGGGTAGATGTGCTAAAGAAGGGACACGAGGATGCGAACAGTGGAACTAGTAGGACAGCCAGAGTGGGGTTGTGGTGGGGGGGGGAAGAATGCATGTTACTTGACATTTGAGAAATCAACGTTCATACCGCTGGGCTGTACGCTGCCCAAGTGAAATATGACGGGTTATTCCTCCAATTTGCGTTGGGCCTCACTCTGACAGTGGAGGAGGCCCAGGTCAGAAAGATCAGTGTGGGAATGGGAGGGGGACCTAAAGTGTTTGACAATCAGGAGATAGCCTAGGCCAAGGCGCACTGAGCGTAAGTGTAGGAGACCGTATCGCAGCGATGTAGGGGGTTGGAGTGGAGCTGGGAGGATTATGATTTTCGTATACGCCAGTGTAACTTACATAGACGCAGTCTGTCTATTGGAAAGGCTCCTCAAGCAGAGGGTTGTGATTGAAACTGGAGTTATTGTCAGCCTGAAGCATTGCCTGAGGTGTTTCCTGCTCCCACCAAACCAGTGCTGTGTTTTGCTCTACAAATGCATTCCACAGTGGATTCAACAGTTTTGACTGGTTGAAAAGGCACAGCACGGAAACAGGCCCTTTGGCCCATCGAGTCCACGCCAACCATCGATAGCCCGTTCGTACTGGTTCTATGTTATCCCACTTTTGCATCCACTCCCTGCACACCAAGGGCAATCCACAGAGGGCCAATTTACCCACAAACCTGCACGTCCTTGCCATGTGCATCTGGGGGAGAACGTGTAAAATCCGCACAGACAGCACCCGAGGTCAGGATCGAACCTGCGGTCTCAGCTGCTCTACCAGCTGTGCCAATGTGCCACCCGCACGCTGCTGCTCTTTTTGAAAATGGGTGCTACATCGCACTTTGTCTAATATTTTGCCCCTGAATATCCATCCAGATCTGTTAATAGAAACACAATTTGGAGTATTGTGATCAGTTCTGGGCACCATGTTATAGGCAAGATGTTGGCACGCTGGAGAGGGGGCAGAGAAGATTTACGAGGATGTTGCCAGGATTCGAGAGCCTGGGCCATAGGGAAAGGTTAGGACAGGCTAATCAGGCTAGGACTCTATTCCCTGTCAGGCAGGAGGATGAGGGGTGGTATTACAGAAGTGTACAGAATCATGAGAGGAATAGATCAGGTAAATGCACAGTCTCTTGCCCAGAGTAGACGAATCAAGAACCAGAGAACATAGGTTCAAGGTGAGGGCAGAAAGATGGGGACCTGAGGGGTAACTTTTTTACACAATGGGTAATGGGGGTATGGAACGAGCTGCCCGAGGAGGTAGTTGAGGCAGGGACCATCACGACATTTAAGAAGCTTTTAGACATTTTGGGATAGATTTAGATTTAGATTTAGATTTTTTTTTAGATTTAGAGATACAGCACGGAAACAGGCCCTTCGGCCCACCGGGTCCGCACTGCCCAGCGATCCCTGCACATTAACACTATCCTACACACACTAGGGACAATTTTTACATTTACCCAGCCAATTTTACCTACATACCTGTACGTCTTTGGAGTGTGGGAGGAAACCGAAGATCTCGGAGAAAACCCACGCAGGTCATGGGAAGAACGTACAAACTCCGTACAGACGGCGCCTGTAGTCAGGATCGAACCTGAGTCTCAGGCGCTGCATTCGCTGTAAGGCAGCAACTCTACCGCTGCGCCACCGTGCCGTTTAGAGGGATATATATGGGCCAAATGCAGGCAGGTGGGACTGAGCAAGTTGGGCTGAAGGGCCTGTTTCCATACTCTATGATTCTATGACTCTGCAACACAAGGAACTGCTGATGCTGGAATCTTGTGTAGGATGCAAAGTGCTGGAGTAACTCAACGAGTCACGTACCAGACCTGCTGAGTTACGTTGTCACCTGATGTTCTGCACATAATTTCTGTATCTAGTTATTTGTGTTTGCATTATACAACCCCTGCGAAATCTCCTCCAGTTGTGCTTATTTTGAAGAAGTTCTCCTCCTCTCTCTCTGACAGTGAGACCCTTTCTCACTGCTCCCCCTCTGTGAGTCCTGCTGCTCTCCTTCTCTTTCACCATCTATGTCCTCCAGAGATGCCGCCTGACCCGCTGAGTTACTCCAACATTTTATGCTCCACTGATCCCTCTCCTGGAATTAATAGCTTCTGCTCTTTGGAAGGTTTCGATAAGTAACACGCTGCTGATGCTAAATAAAATGCTGGGAAGACTCAGCAGGTCGGGTAGCACCTGTCGATGAAGAAAGAGTTAACATTTCACATCAATTGACCTTCCATACCATTGGCCTTTCATCAGAACTGACAAAAGGTCATTGAGATGAAACATTAACTCTGTTTCTCTGCCCTTGGGAGTTTATCTGCTTTGAGATTGATTAGCTTGGAAAGGATTACCAAATCTTTTATAACAAAGTCATTGATTATATTGTGTTTTGAGACACCACATGTCCTCTCTGATGAGTATCAGGATGAAAGATTCATTTGGAATATCTCCCATTGTATACCTCATTCACAGATACAAGCATCTTATTTCTTTTACTGCTCTTCCCCTCTTCTCTCCCGCCCGCAGTTCTCACCGACTATTTCCACCATTTCGCTTCTTCTCGACCTCATCCTTTTTGCAGATCTCTGTGCAAATCCGCTCACCAGAAAGTTTCTGCCTTCACTTTGCGATTGTCCCATTCGATCCCTGCAAGATTGTTAAAGCTCGTTATCCCACTTTGAGGAAAAAAAAGTGATGGGCAAACTAATAGGTTGGCGCGCAACAAAAGCTTTTCACTGTACCTCGGTACACGTGACAATAAACTAGACTGAACTGATGACGTTCATGACTGATCAATCCCCTGATTCTGATGCCGATCACTAAGCCTAAAAATAAGTCACTGCCGAGACAATAGACGCAGTAATTGGCCCCATTCAAAATTATAATCTGATTGAAAGCCACAAATGCAGCACTGCAGAGAGACACAAAATGCTGGAGTAACTCAGCGGGACAGGCAGCGTATCAGGAGAGAAGGAATGGGTGACGTTTCGGGTCGAGACCCCTCTTCAGACAGTGGAGCACTGCTATATCGTAGAGAGGTAGAGAAAGTAAGAGCAGCCAATTTGCCGAACATCCTTCATTAGAAAAATACTGGTCGATTATTCAGTGGACAGTGATTCTACCGAGGTGTGTTATTCCAGTCTGAGGAAGGGTCTCGACCCGAGACGTCACCCATTCCCTCTCTCCTAGATGCTGCCTGACCTGCTGAGTTACTCCAGCATTTTGTGATACCTTGTGTTAATACTGATGTGGTTTCATGCAAGGAAAATTGTGTTTGATAGCTCTGTTAATGTTTCTTTAAGGATGTAACAAGCAGGGTGGATGAAAGAGAACAGATGGAGGTGCTTGTTTTTGGTTTGCCTGAAAGCATTTGATAAGGTGCTACATAACAAGTTATGCCACCAGGATTTGAAGGTGATATTTGACCGCAGATAGGATTGCCAATCCCATAAAAAGCTTGCAGGATGAATGGGCCATTTTTGATTTGGCAAGCTGAAACCAGTGCAGTGCTGTGGGAGATCCTTAGTAGAAGGATCACTACTAAGACCTGAATTAATTACAATCAATATTAATGACTTAGGGAAAGGTACTACAGAAATAGAATCAAACGACGTGAAAACAGGCCCTCAGTGCATCATGCCCATCGTTTATCTATTTAAGCTCCGAAAAATACATGCACTAATTGATCCATTTTTTCAGCATCATTTGGATCCACATCCACTGTTGGCGAATAAGCTCTGAGGAACACAGAAGGAATGAAAAAGGAAACATTGAAAATCTGAAATGAGAACAGAAAATGCTGGAAACATGCACAGAGTTAGGCAGAAAACATGGAAAATAGAGGCAGAGTTAACAGTTCAGGATGAAGCCTCCTGGTCAGAACGTTATTGAAAATATGACAACTGAGTAGACAGAATTTTGGCAGATAAGTTCAAAGTGGTGAAATGTGGTTTATCCACTTTGATAAGAATAGAACAGTAAATTACTTATTTAAAGGCGAAACTGGAATTCCCCGCACAGATTAGTATGTGGGTTTGCTGAGTAATTAGGAAGGTGGATGGCAGGTTGTTTCAAGGAGGATGGTGTTGAAAGATCTTGGTCCAAATGTGAGGCATATTGTTTCGACCACACCTAAGTAGCTCCACACTTGTGTGGTGTCACTGTATACACTGGATATGCTTTATACGCTAAAAAAACATTTGGACAGGTACATGGATGGCATTTGGGCCAAACGCAGGGACTAGTGTAGATGGAGCATGTTGGTTGGCGTGGGCAAGTTGGGCCGAAGGGCTTGTTTCCATGCTCTACGACTTATGAAACCATTCATCCTACAACTGTTCTCAATTGTTATATTTATTATTATTTTTCTTATATTCTTACATAATAATATATTTTTAGATTTTTATATATTTTTATATTTATTTTCCTGTTAAATTGCTTGTTGATATACTAATTTGCCATAGGTCATGATGTTGATTCCAAACACTCCCAAGACGTACAGGTTTGTAGGTTAATTGGCTTGGTATGAATGTAAATTGCCCCTAGTTTGTGTCGGAGAGTGTTAGTGTATGGGGATCGCTGGTCGGCGCGGACCCGGTGGGCCGAAGGGCCTGTTTCCGCATGGTATCTCGAAACTAAACTCAACTAAATACGATAAAGTTGATCAAGGGTATTAGCTGAGCAGGATAATGAGTGGTAATTTATAACTCAGTTTCCCCCCAAATCTTTGAACAAATATCTTCCCCAATGTGTGTCTTAGTTGCAGCCTTCCGCCCACACAGTTAGTGGTGCAGAATAAATACTTTATTTTATTTAGTTGAGTTTAGTTTAGAGATACAGCGTGGAAACAGGCCCTTCAGTTCACCGAGTCCGCACCGACCGGCGATCCCCACCCACTGGGCTCCTGAGCTCTGCCCGAGCCAGCTGCCTACCCCTTTTCCGGGGTTACATCCGCGCCCGGGTGGTGTTGGAGAGGTACTACGCGCTGTCCACGGGCACCCTGGAGGATTTCCGGGACCGCTGGGCACCGCGGGGGATTGGATGTATCCTGGATGGGGATTGTAATATAATTGTATAATAGTTTCAATTGGTATATTTGTTTGTATAGTATTCTGGTGGTGGGTTCCATTTTGGCTTTATTGTATTGTATATATAATTTTAATATTTGAATAAATATTTTTGATTGAAAAACCCCCCCCAAAAAACTAACACTCTCCTACACACACTAGGGACAATTTACATTTATACCAAGACATTGGGTGACAAGGAGCTAAAGAGTGATCTTCTTCATATGGTGAAGTTGAGAGATTTGTGGGATGATCCAATGCAGCACAATTTCACCTTGACTTTGCCCCGTTCTCTGCAGACCTGAGGAAGAACTTCGAGCAAGAGCCATTGGGAACAGACGTGTCGCTGGAACACGAGGTCCTCCTGCAGTGTCGCCCCCCAGAGGGCGTCCCACCAGCAGAGGTACAAGCCGCACTTTGGATTTCATTTTTGTCCCCTGAGCAGTCCGGTTTGGTCAGACCTCTATCGCCAATCCTAATGTTGGTCCGAGGTTGTATCAGCTGCGAGAAAAGATTCATAAAATATCATAATAGGACAGGGGGGATATTTTTTCGGGAAAGAATGCACAAGCTAAAGATCCCATCTCTCATAAAATAAGAAAGATCTAAAAAATAATGTAAAAGTGTTGTTTAGTGCCAGCGAAAAGACATTTCCACTTGAGGGAGATTTAAAGTTAGGTTTTCAGGTTAGGTTTTTTAACCTGAAATCTCTCTCGAGTGGAAATTTCTTCTCTCGTCTTCTATAAAATGGTCCTCAACAAATCAAGTGTTGAATTTGGGAGAAATTGCTTTACTCAGTACTAAGAATGGTGACTTGCTCATTGAGTGGGTTGAGATGAATGACTATAAATATGCATTCAAGAGTCAAGTCAAGATTTAAGAGAGTCAAGAGAATTGTATCGGTATATGTCCCAAAAGGGAACAACAAAATTCTTACTTGCAGCAGCATGGCAGATGTGTAAACATAGTCCTCTGTAAACCATAATAAACAACAAAAAATGCACGCACACACACACACACACACACACACACACACACACACACACACACACACACACACACACACACACACACACACACATTCACTCCCTCACTCACTTGCTCGCTCATTCACATACACCACACACACATAGACAAACAATGCACACAAACACACACACTGACACACAGAGGTAAACACACAATCACATAACAAAGTGCACACGCACACACACTCACTACCTCACTACACACACACACTCACACGTAGAGGTAAACACACATCACATAATAATCGCACACTCACACACACACACTCACTACATCACTACACACACACACACACACACACACGCACACACACACACGCACGCACACACACGCACACACACACACACACACACACACATACACACACACACCCACACACCACATACACAAAGACAAACAATACACACAAACACACAGGCTCACACACACACAGAGGTAAACAAACATGTACAAACAATGTGCACACGCACATACACACAGTTAAACACACAATCACATGTACAAACAATGTGCACACGCACACACACAGGTAAACGCACACTCACATAAGCAAACGCACGCACACATTCACACTCACACTCTCTCACACACACACATGTTGAGTGTCATCCACCAGAGGGGGTGCCACCAGCAAAGGTACAAGTCTCAGGAATTCATTTTGTCCCCTGAGCAATCCTGTTTGGCTAAATCCTGTTTCCTGTATCAGTAATCATGTGTGGGGGTGTGTATCTACAATTATAATACAAATTATAACATAATCACTAATTCAAGTGGAAAAGAGATAAACATGTGAGGGAGAAAGGAACAGAAGATGGAGGAAGGCAACGGAGAAATGTTGGAGGAGACTTTTATAGAACATAACACCCATAGAACATGAGTTACTGTGAATAAAAAAATACCCTGCTCATTTAGTTACAACTAAGCTCTGTGCAGCCATAGACAATGAAACCAGACGTTTATTAGGGGGCCCCCGACAAGAACATAACAATGTCGGTTGCTGTAAATTGCATGTGAGTTCACAAGTTATAGGAGTAGAATTAGGCCATTCGGCCCTTCGAGTCCACTCCGCCATTTAATCATGGTTGATCTCTGCCTCCTAATCCCATTTTCCTGCCTTCTCCCCGTAACCCTTGACTCCCATTCTAATCAAGAATTTGTCTGTCTCTGGCTTAAAAAGGTGAGGGTAGAATCTGGGTGAAGTTGGTGAGAATGTGAGAAGATTTTTTTTTTAAAGGGATTGATTAGAATTAGTGGTAAATGGGCGTTTGATGGTCAATGATCTGAAGGCCCAGTTTCCACGTCATATGTTTCTATAAACCTATGATGCATGTTCAGACCTGAGTACAATCAGTGGCCAAAACCCTTGCAAGTATTTATCACCAGTCGCTGTAGACTTATTACTCCCCGTCCCTCCTGTTAAGTTTAGATTTTTTACAGTGCAGAGCCATTTACAGTGTATAGATACATGTTAAGGGAATGACGTTTCGTGCAAGGTAAAGCCAGCAAAGTCCGGTCAAGGATAGTCGTTGAGGGTCTCCAATGAGGCAGATCGTAGTTCAGCACTGCTCTCTGGTTGTGGTAGGATGATTCAGTTGCCTAATAACAGCTGGGAAGAAACTGTCGCTGAATCTGAAGGTGTGCATTTTCACACTTCTGTACCTTTTGCCTGATGGGAGATGGGGAGAAGAGGGAGTGGCCGGGGTGCGACTCGTCCTTGATTATGCTGCTGGCCTTGCCGAGGCAGCGTGAGGCATAAATAAAGTCGTCGATAGAAGGGAGATTGGTTTGTGTGACGGTCCACAATTCGCTGCAATTTCTTGCGGTCTTGGGTGGAGTTGTTCCCAAACCAAGCTGTGATGCATCGTAATAAAATGCTTTCTACGGTGCATCTCGACGGATGGGAATTTTCTCCCCCCCCCCCCCCCCCCTTGTGTCTAGTTTACATCTATCACACTTAGGATATCACACTCGCAAATGTCAATGGTGTTAAAACTGAGAAAGCAGTCACCAGCAAAGTGACTAACCACCTTGACTGCGATCCAGTCCTCTTGTCTCCACAGCTCCAAGGGTGTTTTGTAAATATTTCCATCGACCGCTGTGGTTGTTAAAAGGATGGAAAGGTAAGGCACTTTGTGTGACTGGTTCATCTGCTTTGGCATCCTGCGACGCTGGGATTATTCTGCCGTCACAATTCAAAGACGCCAAATGGTGTGTGAAATGGGAATTGTGGGAATAGCCTGTCCCCCTGATTAATTCACTGGATGACCGTGACAAATTAGCTAGCCTCAGCAGAAGCATTAGTGCTCTGATAAACGCGCCTCACATCGGACCTGAAGAGATTGTCACGGCAACCTCAGTATCTACATGGGATATGTAGGCAGAGAAGGCAGAGTATTATCTGAATGGTGTCAAGTTAGGAACAGGGGACGTACAACGAGATCTGGGTGTCCTAGTGCATCAGTCACTGAAAGGAAGCATGCAGGTACAGCAGGCAGTGAAGAAAGCCAATGGAATGTTGGCCTTCATAACAAGAGGAGTTGAGTATAGGAGCAAAGAGGTCCTTCTGCAGTTGTACAGGGCCCTAGTGAGACCGCACCTGGAGTACTGTGTGCAGTTTTGGTCTCCAAATTTGAGGAAGGATATTCTTGCTATTGAGGGCATGCAGCGCAGGTTTACTAGGTCAATTCCTGGAATGGCGGGACTATCATATGTTGAAAGACTGGAGCGACTAGGCTTGTATACACTGGAATTTAGAAGGCTGAGAGGGGATCTTATCGAAACGTATAAGATTATTAAGGGGTTGGACACGTTAGAGGCAGGAAACATGTTCCCAATGTTGGGGGAGTCCAGAACCAGGGGCCACAGTTTAAGAGTAAGGGGTAGGCCATTTAGAACGGAGATGAGGAAAAACTTTTTCAGTCAGAGAGTTGTGAATCTGTGGAATTCTCTGCCTCAGAAGGCAGTGGAGGCCAATTCTCTGAATGCATTCAAGAGAGAGCTAGATAGAGCTCTTAAGGATAGCGGAGTCAGGGGGTATGGGGAGAAGGCAGGAACGGGGTACTGATTGAGAATGATCAGCCATGATCACATTGAATGGCGGTGCTGGCTCGAAGGGCCGAATGGCCTCCTCCTGCACCCATTGTTTATTTTCTATTTCTGTCGTGTTAACATGACGAGCTAATAATGTACCCGGGATGATCATTCCACAAGGAAGATCTTCCGTGAAGTGTGTAAGGTGGGATAGCCATGCATGATTCCACATTCCCTATCTTCCTCCTGACAGGAGTGGGGAGAAGAAGGAATGCCCGGGGTGGGACAAGTCTTTGGTTGCGTTGCCTATCTGTAGATGGTCCACAGTACAGCCAATGTAAACTGGTGGGGGTGAAAATGAATGCTCTGGGTCATAGTGAGGGTTTCAGTCAAGCAATCTTGCGTGTCCTTGATTGTCCCCGGCCTCTCGATAGTTCATGGAGGAGCACTGATCCGCATACAGAAGAGATGTGAAAGATGCTATGTAAATACAAATTTTAATTGCAACTTAGAACAAAGACTGCAGACATTTACAGGTTTCTGATAGATGCACGTACGTAAAATAAAACTGCCTTTATACTTCATCATACTCACTCCTTAGTTGGGTTCTGATGTTGCATTGATCGAGGCCCCCATCTCGAATGGAGCGACCGGATAAACCGCTGCTGAAAGTTTCTCAAAGGCCATCACAGTGGGCACTGCGAGGCTCAAAATATCAAAGCACTGCATCATCCCGAAGATAAGCTCCCAAGGAACATGGAAGGGAGTATATTGAATGGCTCCCATTTTACTGCCACTCATTTTAATAAGAGTCAGTGTAGCGAGTGAAAAGGGCTAAAAAAACATCTTGGTCAGGCCGATTAATCAGTGGACACTTGTAACTGTGAATGGAAACAAATTAATTAGAAATGCATTAAAACCTAATGGAAATAAAATTTTGCTTACTGAGCTCGATTCCTGGATTAAATGATTCTTTCCCCAGCACAGATTAAATTGCACGCTCCAGTGGGTTTCTCCGGGAGTTGAAGGCCAAGCAACCTGCAACTATCATCATTTGATAAAAGAATTGATATCTTTAATTCTATCGATTAAATAACGAGCGATGGAAGAGTGGAGATGAGACAAAGGGCAATTGAGATAAATCTAGTCGACGATACTGACCATTTGTTACGTCTTAATGGTGAAATGTAACCTCGGGATATTGGCTTGGTAAGGCATTGATTTGGGTCGCGCTTGACATGAGATAACAAATAAGTGGTCGCTGAATAAGCGCAGTGGAAATTTATCCCCATTGCATGCACAGAGCGTGCATGAAAGGCCGGCATGGTGTTGCAACGGTAGAGTTGCTGCCTTGCAGCGCCAGAGACCCAGGTTCAATCCCGAGTATGGGTGCTGTCTACAGAGTTTGCACGTTCTCCCCGTGATCCCAATGGATTTTGTCCGACATCTTCAGTGATCCCGGCCCTTCTCTCAGTTTCTGAGACCTTGTCCAGAACAAAGGGGCCACAGTTTAAGAATAAGGGGTAGGCCATTTAGAACTGAGATGAGGAAACACTTTTTCAGTCAGAGAGTTGTGAATCTGTGGAATTCTCTGCCTCAGAAGGCAGTGGAGGCCAATTCTCTGAATGCATTCAAGAGAGAGAGCTAGATAGAGCTCTTAAGGATAGCGGAGTCAGGGGGTATGGGGAGAAGGCAGGAACGGGGTACTGATTGAGAATGATCAGCCATGATCACATTGAATGGCGGTGCTGGCTCAAAAGGCCAAATGGCCTCCTCCTGCACCTATTGTCTATTGTCAACTAAAATAGGTGCCTCAAGGCACTGGAAAAATACCACCGAGACTATTCCTGTAAAAAATTTCAGAAGGTTAGGAAAGCCATTATCCAAGTCCTGTCCTAGGTCATCATGCCCAGGATTGAGGCCCCAATTATGCTTAGTCTGCTCCGTTGGGCATGTTGTTTGCATGTCTGACACCAGACTCCTAAACGGAACCTGTATCCAAAGCTTTATTGCAAGGGGAGGGGTGGCCAGGTGGACAGAGGAAAAGATTCAAGCACAGGACTCGAGGGCCTGAGCTACAGGGAGAGGTTGGGCAGGTTTAGGACCCGATTCCTTGGAGCATAGGAGATTGAGAGGTAATCTTAGAGAGATGTATAAGATCATGAGGGGAATAGATAGGGCAGATGCACAGAGACTTTTAAACAGAGTACGGGAATCAAAAGCAAATGCAGTAATGTTAATGGAGGCAAGTTTTGGTAGCATCACCATTCTGTGTCTCTAAACTAAACTGAACTAAACAAGGATCCACAGATACATTCCTGCCCCACACATGGTGCGTTCCGGTTATGTGATTCCTTGGTTGTGCAAGAGGTTATCTGACTGTCTTGTCACCACGCACCACTACTACTCCCCTCGCTCTGAAAGCAAGAACGAACGGGAGTTCTTATTTCCAAGCATCGACTTGCTCCACTACCGGCTGAACCTGCTTAGAAACATAGAAACATAGAAAATAGGTGCAGGAGTAGGCCATTCGGCCCTTCGAGCCTGCACCGCCATTCAATATGATCATGGCTGATCATTCAGCTCAGTAACCTGTACCTGCCTTCTCTCCATACCCCCTGATCCCTTTAGCAAAAAGGGCCACATCTAACTCCCTCTTAAATATAGCCAATCATATATCATATCATATCATATATATATACAGCCGGAAACAGGCCTTTTCGGCCCACCAAGTCCGTGCCGCCCAGCGATCCCCGTACATTAACACTATCCTACACCCACTAGGGACAATTTTTACATTTACCCAGCCAATTAACCTACATACCTGTACGTCTTTGGAGTGTGGGAGGAAACCGAAGATCTCGGAGAAAACCCCAATGAACTGGCCTCAACTACCTTCTGTGGCAGAGAATTCCACAGACTCACCACTCTCTGTGTGAAGAAATGTTTTCTCATCTCGGTCCTAAAAGACTTCCCCCTTATCCTTAAGCTGTGACCCCTGGTTCTGGACTCCCCCAACATCGGGAACAATCTTCCCGCATCTAGCCTCTCCAACCCCTTAAGAATTTTATATGTTTCTATAAGATCCCCCCTCAGTCTTCTAAATTCCAGCGAGTACAAGCCCAGTCTGTCCAGTCTTTCCTCATATGTAAGTCCCGCCATCCCAGGACTCAACCCAACCGTGTCCCATTGTTGAATATGTACGTTTGCTGCATCAGTTTGTGTGATTAAACGTTTCCTCTGCTGACTGTGAAGTCCGTCCGGACCATTAAAATAAAGCCTTACATTCCTCAGTTTCAGTTTAGTTTCATTCAGTTTAGTTTAGAGATACATGGCGGAAACAGGCCCTTCGGCCCACCGAGTCTGTGTAGACCAGCGATCCCTGCACACTAACACTATCCTGCACACACTAGGGACAATTTACATTTATATCAAGCCAATTAACCTACATACCTGTGTACGAAAGGACTGCAGATGCAGGTTTAAATCGAAGATAGACACAAAATGCTGGAGTAACTCAGCGGGACAGGCAGCGTCTCTGTAGAGAAGGAGTGGGTGATGTTTCGGGTTGAGTTCCTCCTTCAGTCCGAAACATTCGGTAACGTAGTTTCTTGAATACATGTTCCAACCAACCTTGCAGTCTGAAGAAGGGTCTCGACCTGAAACGTCACCCATTCCTTCTCTCCAGATATGCTGGCTGGCTCGCTGAGTTACTCCAGCATTTTGTGTCAACCTACATACCTGCACGTCTTTGGAGTGTAGGAGGAAACCGAAGAACTAGGAGAAAACCCACGCGGTCATGGGGAGAACGTACAAACTCCGTACAGACAGCCCCCTTAGTTGGGATCGAACCCGGGTCTCTGGCACAGTAAGGCAGCAACTCTCCCGCCTCGCCAGTTTAGTTTATTGTCACGTGTACCAAGGTACAGTGAAAAGATTGTGTTGCGTCTAACCAGTCAGTGAAAAGACAATACATGATTACAATCGAGCTATTTACAGTGTACAGATGCATGATAAGGGAATAATGGTGAGGGCCTTTATTGCCTTTCACACTATCTCAGTGCACTTTACAGCGTTTTGAAGCATTTTGGAGGCATTTTGAGCCATCAGTGTTATTCTCGTCCAAGATCATTTGTGTGTTGCAGAATCCCACCTGCAGCAATGTGATCATTTGTTCTAGAAATATCAATTGTGATTTAAGTAGTGGGATGGACCTTGCTCTTCAGAGCACAGGTAGAAAATCCCATGAGACCTCTTCAAAGTGGTCCCGTGGGATTTTCTACCCACGCTTGATAGAACTTATAAAGACTTTATTAATGTTTTGTTTAGTTTAGAGACACAGCGTGGAAACCGACTCTTTGGCCACCGAGACTGCGCCGGCCATCAATCGCATGCTAACACTATCCTACACACACTAGGGACAATTTACTAGTTTTACCAAGCCAATTAGCCTCTAATCATGTACGTCCTTGGTGTGTGGGAGGAAACCGGGGAAAACCCATTCAGCTCACGGGGATCGTGTACAAACTCCGTACAGGCGGCACCCGTAGCCAGGATCGAACCTGGGTCCGTGGCGCTGTCGGGCAGCAAATCTACCGCTGCGTCACAGTGCCGCCCGTAACGCGTCATGTATTATGTAAAGGGCAGGAGCTCAAAAATGCATCTCGGAGCTTCTGATCATAATCTCTGGTCATGGAGTCATAGATTCGTGCAGCGTAGAAACAGGCCCTTTGGCCTAACGTCCATGCCGACCAACTTGCCCCAGCTACGCTGTTTCCATTTGCCCGCATTTCCCATCCATGTACCTGCCCAAGTGTCTTTCAAATGCTGTTATAGTCCCTGCTTCAACTACCTCCTCTGGCAGCTAACTCCATAACCCCACCACCCTCTGTGTGAAAAAGTTGACTCTCAGGATTTCTATTAAAACTTTTCCCACTCACCTTAAGCCTATATGTCCCCTGGTTCTTGATTCCCCTATTCGGGGTAAAATATCGAGTGCATTTGCCTTATCAATTCGCCTCATGGTTTTGTACACCTCGATAAGATCATCCCTTATCCTGCAGTGATCCAAGGAATAAAGTCCTAGCCTGCTCAACCTCCCACTGTAGCCCAGCCCCTCGAGTCCTGGCAACATCCTCCTAAGTCTTCCCTGCACTGGTGTGGAACCTGAACACACAACCTTCTGACTCAAAGACAGAAGTGTCTATAAACTGGGCGCCTCATGAAATCGACTGGCCATCAGGTTGACTGTGAAGGACACACTGCCACTAATGTGCTGCCTCTTGATCTGTCCCAGGTGGAATGGCTGAAGAGTGATGATATTATCAATCCGATCCAAGACACCAACTTCCTCATCACCATTGACCACAACCTGATCATCAAGCAAGCCCGCCTCTCCGACACAGCCAACTATACCTGTGTGGCCAAGAACATTGTTGCCAAGCGACGAAGTACCACTGCTACGGTGGTTGTATACGGTAAGCCTTGACGTTTGTTCATTGTCTCAGTATATTCACCTCCTTTCCGCGTGTCCTGCTTGAGTGTGGCGTCATTGAGGGAGATGCCACCAGATTGGGAATGGCGACATCCCTCGGGTATAACTGCTGGGCAGGAACCTCCTAGGCCCAATAATCTTCAGTTGTATCGTCAATGATTTTCTTTCTCGAGTGGAGATGCATGCTGGATGAGCCTCGGCAGCGTGAGCCTCAACGTAGGCGGCGGTGAGGCCACCTTAGCCCATGCCCACGTGCGGCAAGATTCCGGACCAGGTTAAGGCACTGGCTGATCAGTGGCAAGTAACATTTGGCCCATAAAACTGCTCATGACAAGGCCATCTTTAGATTTTTTAGATTTCAGGGTGTTTTAGATTTAGATTTAGATTTAGAGATACAGCGCGGAAACAGGCCCTTCGGCCAACCGAGTCCGCGCCGCCCAGCGATCCCCGCACACTAACACTATCCTACACACACTAGGGACAATTTTTACATTTACCCAGTCAATTAACCTGCATACCTGTACGTCTTTGGAGTGTGGGAGGAAACCGAAGATCTCGGAGAAAACCCACGCAGGTCACGGGGAGAACATACAAACTCCGTACAGACGGCGCCCGTAGTCAGGGTCGAACCTGAGTCTCCGGCGCTGCATTCGCTGTAAGGCAGCAACTCTACCGCTGCGCCACCGTGCCGCCCTTCAATAAGAGAGAAGTAAACCACCTACCCTAGACGTCAAGCGGCATTACCATTTCCAAGGTCTTGACCCTCAACACAATGGGGGGATAGAGGGCAGCGAGGTCACTATTGACCAGGAATTCAACAGGTCACATGACATAAAATAGCGTGGCTGCTGGAGCATCTCAGAGGCTGGGCGTCCTGTGGCATCAAGCTTGAGGAATTCTTGAGTGGATGTGGAGAGGATGTTTCCACTAGTGGGACAGTCTAGGACATGGGGTCGCAGCCTCAGAATTAAAGGACGTTCCTTTACGAAGATGAGCAGGGATCTCTTTAGTCAGAGGGTGGGTGAATCTGTGGAATTCTTTGCCACAGAAGGCCGTGGAGGCCAAGTCAATGGATATTTTTAAGGCAGAGGTAGATTCTTGATTAGTACGGGTGTCAGGGGTTATGGGGGGAAGGCAGGAGAACGGGGTTAGGAGGAAGAGATAGATCAGCCATGATTGAATGGTGTAGACTTGATGGGCCGAATGGCCCAATTCCTCTCCTATCCCTTATGACCTTAAGACTGACCCTTGGAGTTCATTTGTTGAGCTGCCTCCATTTTGTCTGCCCTTCCCTTCACCTCTCATCCCCACCCCCTCCCATTCTGAACCTTTCTATGTTTGCTTTGTCTGTCTTCCCAACATAAAAGGGAGTAACATCTCCCCTAAGATTGGACACCGTAATTTCATTAAAATGTTGTTACTATAATTTTTATACACGGCAATTTCTAGGCTTATAAATTTAATGAGGCCATTACAACTGTGCTATGTCCTTTAAATGCCTAAGTGATTAACCTGCGATTTGCTTTTAGTTTAAAGGTTTTTATCTGCATTTTACGATGACTCTGTTAAATTTCAGCCTGCATTAGGAGTAGGGCCATGGAATAGTACAGTTTAAGTCGAGGCCGAGGGGTGACGGAGTGGGGGGAGGGGTGATACAACGTTGGGAATCAGTAGAGGCAGCACAGAGGTTGGGCTCATTTTGCAGTTAGGTGCTGGAGAGGGAAGCGGCGGATGCTTATGAAGGTGTGGGTAATCTGACCACAGCTGACCGAGCCTGCCATCAACAAGACTGCGCAGTAGTTACAGAGAAGACCGAGGAGAACGTGAGGACATTGAATGTAAAACTTGGTTAAAGGTCACAAGGAATAGGAGTAGAATTAGGCCAAGTCTACTCCACCATTCAATCATGGCTGATCTATCTCTCCCTCCTAACCCCATTCTCCTCCCCATAACCTCTGACACCCGTACTAATCAAGAATCTATCTATCTTTGCCTTGAAAATATTCACCGACTTGGCCTCCACAGCCTTCTGTGGCAAAGAACTCCACAGATTCACCACCCTCTGACCAAAGGATAAATGGAAGTGCGTATAGAAACATAGAAACATAGAAAATAGGTGCAGGAGTAGGCCATTCGGCCCTTCGAGCCTGCACCGCCATTCAATATGATCATGGCTGATCATCCAGCTCAGTAACCTGTACCTGCCTTCTCTCCATACCCCCTGATCCCTTTAGCCACAAGGGCCACATCTAACTCCCTCTTAAATATAGCCAATTAACTGGCCTCAACTACCTTCTGTGGCAGAGAATTCCACAGACTCACCACTCTCTGTGTGAAGAAATGTTTTCTCATTTCGGTCCTAAAAGACTTCCCCCTTATCCTTAAGCTGTGACCCCTGGTTGTGGACTTCCCCAACATTGGGAACAATCTTCCCGCATCTAGTCTCTCCAACCCCTTAAGAATTTTATATGTTTCAATAAGATCCCCCCTCAGTCTTCTAAATTCCAGCGAGTATAAGCCTAGTCTATCCAGTCTTTCTTCATATGAAAGTCCTGCCATCCCAGGGATCAATCTGGTGAACCTTCTCTGTACTCCCTCTAAGGCTAGAATGTCTTTCCTCAGATTAGGAGACCAAAACTGTACACAATACTCCAGGTGCGGTCTCATCAAGGCCCTGTACAACTGCAGCAGAACCTCCCTCCTCCTATACTCAAAAGTATGAGAGGAAAACTCTGCTAATCCAGCACCCTCAGAACTTCATTACAGAACTAGCAGTTTTCCAAGCTATTTGGATGTTTCTCTTATTTTACTCTACACATTTTTTAATTCAAAGAGCACCGAACATAGAACAGTACAGCACAAGAACTGGCCCTTCGGCCCACAAAATCCATGCTGAACGTGATGCCATTAAACTAGTCTCCTTTGCCAGCGCAAGAACCATATCCCACCATTCCGTGCGTATCCAGGTGCTTATCCAAAAGCCGCCTAAAATGCCGCCATCTTATCCACTTCCACCACTGCCCTTGGCAGCACATGCCCTGCACCCAACCACACACTGTGCGTAAAAACGTGCCCCACACATCTACATTGAACTTTGCCCCTCTCACCTCAAACCCGTGGCCTCCTAGTCCTTGACATTTCCACCCTGGGGGAAAAAAAGGTTCTGCCCATCTACCCTAACTATGCCTCTCATTCACATCTCTTACCTTGTGGTTTAATGAACTCTCCAGTGAACCAGGTGAGGGTAAAGGAAGTGTAAAATCGTGTGTGTTTATGGGGAATGCGGGAAACAGCATCCAGTGAGGCCGATGCTGGATCATTGAGATTCCCAAATAATTGGTTAGCAGATTATAAGTGTGTGGTCGTAGGATGCGATAAAGAGTTGGAATACCGCGTTGGACTTGTGCACAATCTAAACCCCAACATCGGCAGGATGTATCGATTAACTTATGCGGTAATCCCGTGTAGTACGTCCCTGATTCCATTTGAGTGGAATAAAAACTCGGGGAGAGATCTTACCAAACGCTGTCAAGCAAAGTCGTAATCTCTCCCTTTTCCCCACACCCAGGGAGCTGGGTTAGAGCTCTTCCTCGGCCACACTTGGGTTCATATCGCAGCTCCTAGAAGCGCAGCCAGTTGGGCAAGATCGACACAAAAAGCTGGAGGAACTCCACGGGTCAGACAGCATCTCTGGAGAACAGGAATAGGTGACGTTTCGGGTCGAGACGTTTCCTCAGACTGAGATGCTGCCTGACCCGCTGAGTTACCCCAGCGTTTTGTGTCTATCTTCGGCTTAAAGCAGCATCTGCAGTTCCTTCCCATAGTACTCTTTGGGCAAAGGTGGGCAGCAATACTTTGTGCCCTGTTTCTCTCCTGATTTACCTTCCTGTTACTCGTGCGGGATGCAGGAGAGAATGCACCAGCCTCTGCAACAAATCCCTTAAATGTACAACAGTCAGAAATAAATAGTATGGAATAATTCATGGAGGCCGCATGCCTTTTTTTAAAAGGAATTGCCAATAGGATCTGATACAATTTTAATGTGATTGCTGGATTGATTGATCCAGGCACATTTCCTACCATCCACCATCCCAAGTCTGCCTTGTGGTTACACAGAGCATGTCGAGAGTGATGCGTGATTAATTGTCTGAGGAAGACTAACAGATGTCGGCAGATGGGTCATTGATAATTGATCACAGCGAGCGATGTTAATATTGGCACTGAGGCTCTCACTACATCCCAGGACATCCACTGCACTCACCACTGGTGGTTGCTGCCTTCCCTTGTAAAAGCCAACGAGCTTTGATTAGTCTTCTTAAGCAGATACTGCTCCTTTTTATGGTCGAATGGGTATGAAATATTTAGTCTATACTTCACGGACACGGGCCCATCGGCCCAACTGTTGAAGACGCCCCATCAAAATTAGTCCCATGTTTGGGCCATATCCTAATCCTTTCCTGTCCATGTACCTGTCCCGAGTGTCTTTTAAATGCTGTTATAAGTATCTGCCTCAACTATCTCCTCTGGCAACTCTGGCGACCAGGTATCAGTTGAATCCGTTTTCTCTGGAACAAAAGCAAAAACCTGTAGGTGTTGGATATCTTGTTAGGGCTCCCTAATTAGGGTTCTTATTCGTATGGCGCAGCGGTAGAGCTGCTGCCTAACAGCGCTTTCAGCGCCACAGACGTGGGTTCGATCCCGACTACGGGCGCTGTCTGTATGGAGTTTGCAGCTTTTCCCCGTGACCTGCGTGGGTTTTCTCCGAGATCTTCGTTTTCCTCCCACACTCCAAAGACAATAGACAATAGGTGCAGGAGGAGGCCATTCGGCCCTTCGAGCCAGCACCGGTTGTAATCTCGTGCAGGTTTGTAGGTTAATTGACTCAGTATAAATGTAAATTGTCCCTAGTGTGTGTAGGGTAGTGTTGATGTGTGGGGATCGCTGGTCGGTGTGGACACGGTGGGCCGAAGGGCCTGTTTCCGCGCTGTATCTCTAAACTAAACTAAAATTTACAATAAATGTCGGAAATGGCTGAATCTGCATCTTCCACAGGAGCCTGCCATTGATAATTTGCTCTTGAGTGGTGTTAACATGCAAGGTAGGAGAAGGGCAGTCTATCCCATTCACTGCTGACATTTAAGTGCTGGCAAGATCGTTAGTCTGTATATATTTGTGCTTTTCTTCAGGTGGACAACCTTCCTACCCAATAAAAAGACACAAAGTGCTGGAGTGAAGAAGGGTCCAGACCTGAAACGTCACCTATCCATGTTCTCTAGGGATAGTTCATAAGTTCTAGGAGCAGAATTAGGCCATTCAGCCCATCGAGTCTACTCCGCCATTCAATCATGGCTGATCTATCTTTCTCTCTCAACTCCTGCCTTTGGCCTATAATCCCTGACACCCCCATACGAATCAAGTAAACCTACAAACCAGGATGCTGGCTGATCCATGCATTACTCACCTCATATTTCGCCTGGGCAGCTTGCAGCCCAGTGGTATGAACATTGACTTCTCCAACTTTAGATAGTTCCTCTGTCCCTCTCTTCCCCTCCCCCTTCCCAGATCTCCCACTGTCTTCCTGTCTCCACCTATATCCTTCCTTTGTCCCGCCCCCCTGACATCAGTCTGAAGAAGGGTCTCGACCCGAAACGTCGCCCATTCCTTCTCTCCAGAGATGCTGCCTGACCTGCTGAGTTACTCCAGCATTTTGTGAATAAATATCTTCAATTTCTACCAGCATCTGCAGTTATTTTCTTACATGCATTACTCCAGCACTTTGTGTCTTTTTGTGTAAAGCAGCATCTGCAGTTCCTCGTTTCTACCTTCCACCCAATAACCTTTGATTCGCTATCATATCTCTGATATGAATCTCTGATTCATACCAGTATGAAGAAGGGTCTCGACCTGAAACGTCACCCATTCCTTCTCTCCAGAGATGCTGTCTTGCCTGTCTCGCTGAGTTACTCCAGCAGTTTGTGTCTATCTTCGGTGTAAACCAGCATCCGCAGTTCCTTCCTACTCATATCTCTGATTGTTTCTCTTCCTCCTTGCCCTCACAACAGTGAACGGAGGCTGGTCGACCTGGACAGAGTGGTCATCGTGCAACAATCGCTGCGGGCGAGGCTGGCAGAAGCGGACCAGGTCATGTACCAACCCAGCGCCTCTCAACGGCGGGACCTTCTGCGATGGGCAGACCTTTCAAAAGATCGCATGCACCACCATGTGCCCAGGTGAGGGGGGGGGGGGCAGGAAGCAGTAGTGTTT